>NC_052350.1:57160572-57262094 GCF_009727055.1 Benincasa hispida | reverse complement strand
AGATGCATTTAAGAGCCTCATGTTTGAGTTGTCTAGACGGTTGTCCGAACATAGCAGGGACTCCATAATCTCACGCACTGAAACCATAGGCTCATGCTTCTTGGCCAACATGTCGTTAAGACAAGCCAAGATATAGGCTCGGTCCTTCTCATTTGCCCATCTCCAACGCTCGTATGCTCTCGAACATTTTGAGCGGCATTAGGAGGTGAAATAGGAGGACGCTCCTCCGTAAGGACGAACATGAGATCCTCGATGATAAGTATCGTCGTGATCATATGTTTCCAACTAGCATAATTTTCGCCAATTAATTTTTCGATGCTAAGTAGAGAAATTGTAGCTGTAGCCATTTAAAACGTTGCTGAAAACAGAACAAACTTTATAAGTCTATGCTAAACCACATATTAACACCAATTTTATTTTAACAAAATAGTTTCCAAGTACCCTAAGTCAAAAGACTTCTATTTTGCAATGATGCCCCAACGAGGCAAGACAAACGTCACCGGTGGGGTGATCAAATGCCCCTTCACTAGGATGAGACATCCTCAACCATTAGACAGAACCAACTCTTGGAACTGCACCTAACAGCCACCATTCGTTCAGTCCATAACTGTTAACCCTTAACAATTCCACATAAGTGTAACCCCTCGTTTTCAGCCCTAGAGTCCCATCCTAATGCGCCCATGATAATGAGGAGAAATGACCGTTATCATAGTGCTAAGTTCTTAAACAATGTTGGATTGCATTGATAGAATATGTTAAATTGCGTCCATTAAGCATAAATTCTATAATATTGCGGTCGCATGCATCAGCACATTGGAACTATTGATTTTTGTATTTTTTGTGCAGAATATGCGTTAACGCAATGCAAAGAATGCGATCATAGGAATACATCAGTTGAGCACAACTTCACCGCAAGACATTACGTTGATCATGCTCGCAACATCCACCCAAGACGAATCACCGCAACATGGTGGGCGCATCCCGACGAAAGGACAATTAAGATCGATGGGACAGAAAGCTAACAACAGTCGGATCCAAATTAATTTGACAGCCGATAACGGTCACAAAGTACATTCAGCTTTATCGGTGACAACTATCCGACGCATCAGTCAGGAATTAAAGCTATCCCATCTGTACAACCAGAAAAGAGAAGCCGCCTTTTACCTTTGATTCCCTATAAATACCAAGTGTATTCTTCAGAGAAGGGGTTGAAGCAGTCGATTACTCCATCACTTTATAAGTTCACACCTCTGTTCATAGTTTTCTTTCCCATTTCACGGTAGAGCTAGAGAAGAGTGGTGACGCCAGAGATCGTCCAAGGCGGCTCAAAAGAGAACCTTGGGGCGTAAGAGCAGAGAGCGGGTTGACCCTCGTGAAAACGAGAATATCTTTAGAGCACGAGTAGAACAGTGTAACACTTGGTGGCAAGAAATTGCTCCAGGCTCTTCACTATACTTGCATTGTTATTCTGTACTTCATCTTTTATCTATTCAATGGAAGTTTTATTTCTACATCTGCTCACTCTCTTAATACGCATGAGTAGCTAAACTAGTTGAATAGGTTGAGAAGAACTAAGCTAACATGATCTAGGAAGTTCATTACTTGCGATTGTCTTGTTTTATGCTATGCGAAACATCCCTTTAAAGTTGCTCGAGAGAGAATCTAAATAAAGAACCTAATGTCCCGAGAGAGCTAGGTTAGAATCTGACTTGAAAGAGCAAGATTAGGCCTGCATAAACAAGAAATAGGGACTTAGAGATAAGCTCTATTTGTTAACTTGCATCACATGCATCCTAGGAATAGGAGTGATATTATGTGGTCGCATATTTGTGTGAATGTCATGTTATCATTTCATGAATAGAAATAGAGGTTTATGTGTAAACCCTGTAGATTTATCGCATGCATTCTAGCCTTAAAAGCTGTGGCATTCACGCCGAGAGGTGGTTTACTATTGTATGCATGTTGCATGATCGCAAGGCATGAAAGCAACGTAGGGAATGTTAACCGAAACCCTTCTCAACCCGTTCACTACATATCCATCGTATTTCCCGTTACCAACTCTTTTCGAACTCTGTCACATTTATTATTATTTTCATTAACACAACAACACCAACTACCTTATTTATTTTACCGGTTACTGCCAAGTTTTCATAAAAAAATTATCAACGCAAACTATTTTCACAAGTCCCTGTGATCGATCCTGGACTTACCAGGAAACTCAGAGGAATTTACACTTGGATTCCGCTGAGGAAACTTGAGTGCACAACGCTATCCATCAACAAATATCATCCACATTTTTCACACTTAATGAAATAACACATCAAGTTTTTGGCGCCGTTGCCGGGGACTTCGGCAAAATAGTTGTTAACGGTAATTTTTGTGAATTCTTTGCAGAACTCTCAATCTCTGGTGAACTATGACCCAGAAATTGAGAGAACATTTCGAAGGAGACTAAGGAACCGCCAACAGCAACCACAATCCGATAAAGAAGAGATGGTGGAGCAGCCTAGGAATGAAGCCTCAAACAACAATAATGTCATTGCAAATCCAATTCTGTTGGCCAACGATCGCAATAGGCCCATTAAGGACTATG
Source organism: Benincasa hispida (assembly GCF_009727055.1). Taxonomy (NCBI): domain Eukaryota; kingdom Viridiplantae; phylum Streptophyta; class Magnoliopsida; order Cucurbitales; family Cucurbitaceae; genus Benincasa; species Benincasa hispida. The sequence goes on along the minus strand of NC_052350.1, from coordinate 57,259,501 downwards.
CATCGCCAAACCTCTATGATTTCTCTCCGGGAATCATGAGGCCTGCCTTAGACGAAAGTAGATTTGAAATGAAACCGGTGATGCTGCAGATGATCCAGGCTGTAAATCAATTCGGAGGAAGGCATGGCGAGGATCCGCACGCCTACCTCCGAAGTTTTATTGAAATCTGCAATAATTTTGTGTTCCCGAACATCTCTGCTGAGGAGGTTCGACTAACGCTGTTTCCATTTTCTCTCTGTGATCAGGCTAGGAAATGGGCCTACTCACTCGAACCAGGAGAGATCACTTCTTGGGAGCAAGTGGTGGAGAAGTTTATGAAGAAGTATTTCCCACCTACAGAGAATGCTAGACAGAGAAAGCTTATTACTAAATTTGAACAAGATATGGAAGAATCGCTCAGCGATGCCTAGGCGAGATTTAAAAGGTTGGTCCGAGATTGTCCGCATGATGGGCTGCCAGACTGCCTTCAAATGGAAATTTTCTACCACGGTTTGAATCCTGCTTCGCAGACCACTGCCAATGCGGCAGCAGCTGGTGGTCTGCTTGACAAGACTTATGATGAGGCGAAGAATATCCTAGATCACATCTCCAAGAATCATGAAGACTGGAGGAAGAGCGACTAGAGATTAAGACTCAAAGACTCTAACGCAAATAACGGTGCTATTGTTTCATTGCAAAACCAAATGACCGCAATGATGAATTTGATTCAAGGAATGACGATCAGTAGCCTAACACCATAAGGTGGCCAAATCAATGCAATAAGTCAAAACACTACAAGGTGTGCGACTTACGGTAATGGACAAGCGATGGAAGATTGTCCACAAAACCCACAGTCTGTATATTTTGTAAAGAACAACCCCTTTTCCAATACCTACAACCCCGGGTGGAAAAACCACCCAAACTTTGTTTGGAAGAATCAGCATTCAATCTGTGGCACAAAAAGAAGGGCCACCAGCATTCTTTCAACGCAGCAATGGTCAACAGAGAGCCCAAGCAAGTAGCTCACAGCAAACACCACAATCTTCTTCCCTAGAAGGCCTATTGAAGCAATATATAGAGAAAAATGAGACTGTGCTTCAAAGTCAGGCTACGTCCATCTGCAACCTTGAATTGCAAATGGGCCAAATTGCAAATGAGCTCAAAAGTAGACCGCAAGTGGTGTTGCCAAGTTCAACCGAGCTTCCATGCAACCCAGGGGGTTCAGGTAAGGAGCAATGTCAGGTTGTGACATTGCGCAGTGGAAAGAATGTGGAAGGAGAAAAGAAGGAGCAGAACAGATCAACCTCCATCACAGCTGAACTTGAGATTGCGGCAACACAATAAGAAGAAAAATAAAATGAAGCAGAAGAACCTAAGATTGCGTCAACCTCAAAGTCAAATGAAACGAAAATCGTGAAAGTCCAGTTACCACCTTTCCCTCAGAGGTTAAAGAAAAAGAAAAACGAAGAGGTATAGTACCAACGCTTTCTATCTATGTTAAAGTAATTACATGTTAACATTCCTTTCAGTGAAGCGATTGAGGAAATGTCTGCCTATGCCAAGTTTCTGAAGGACATGGTAACCAAGAAAAGAGGCGCTGGAAAATTTGCCACGGTGGCACTAACGCAAAGTTCCAAATCTATTATCCCACCGAAGATGAGCGATCCTGGGAGCTTCACTATTCCTTGCTCCATAGGAGGACTCTATATTAGGCAAGCCCTGTGTGACTTAGGGGCCAACATAAATTTGATGCCGCTGTCAATCTTTTGACAACTAAATGTGGGGCAACTTGTGCCCACATCCGTGACTCTCCAACTGGTCGACAGATCTCTGGTTCATCCAGAGGGTAAGATGAAGGACGTGCTGATCACAATTGATAAATTTAATTTGCCAACTAACTTCATCATCCTAGATTATGAGGCCGATCAAGATGTTCCCATCATTTGGGGCGGCCCTTCCTATCAACGGGTCGTGCTCAAATTGATGTGCACAAGGGCAAGATCACTTTGAGCATTAACGGACAGAAGCTTAAATTTAATATAATTCGTGCAATGAAATTTCCTGATGAGGCAGACCTGACAGATTCGGAAGATGACTTGAATTTGATTGAGGAAGAAAATCTGATAAGAAGTATGAAGAAGAGGATCTCGACACATCCGTAGCTACCTGCAATGCGATTGTAGCAAAAACGAACGAGGAAGAAGGGTCGATCGCAACCCAAGAAGAAGAGCCGAAGGAAGAAAGAAAAATAACACAACCTTNGCAACCCAAGAAGAAGAGCCGAAGGAAGAAAGAAAAATAACACAACCTTCTCTCGTAGAGCCACCAGCCCTTGAACTAAAAACCCTACCAACTCATCTGAAGTATGCATTTCTGGGGCAGAATAAGAAGCTGCCAGTAATAATTTCCTCTGTGCTTAACGCAGATCAAGAGAATGCATTGATGAGCATTCTTAAAAAGCATGTACGAGCAATCGGCTGGACGCTCGCTGATATCAGAGGAATTAGCCCCATGTATTGCATGCACCACATTCGTCTTGAGGACGACCACAAAGCAACAATTGAGAATCAACGTAGACTTAACCCTACGATGAAAGGGGTCGTCAAAAAGAGATTATCAAGTGGCTGGATGCGGGCATTATCTATCCCATTGCAAATAGCACGTGGGTCAGCCTCGTGCAATGTGTGCCGAAGAAGGGCGGAATGATGGTAGTCCTCAATGAGAACAATGAATTAATACTGCAGAGCACCATCACTGGATGGCGCATCTGTAGGGACTACCGCAAATTGAATGCGATCATAAAGAAAGATCACTTCCCTCTGCCATTCATCGATCAAATGCTGGATAGATTGGCAGGGAATGATTTTTACTGTTTCTTGGATGGATACGCCGGGTACAACCAGATCATGATAGCTCCTGAAGACCAAGACAAGACCACATTCACCTGCCCATATGGGACATTCGCTTTTCGCGCATGTCGTTCGGCCTCTGCAATGCACCAAGCACGTTCCAGAGATGCATGATGGCAATCTTTTCAGATTATCTCGAGAACTCAGTAGAAATATTTATGCATGAATTCTCCATTTATGGGAATACTTATGAAGTCTGCTAGGCCAATTTGGAGAAAATTCTGAAAAGATGTGAAGAGACGAACCTAGTGCTTAACTGGGAAAAATGTCACTTCATGGTGACAGAGGGTATAGTGTTGGGGCACAAGGTCTCTCGAGAAGGGTTGGAGGTGGACAAATCAAAGATTGACGCAATTGAAAATCTTCCACCTCCAACCAACGTGAAGGCAATACGAAGCTTCCTGGGGCATGCTGGATTCTACAGACGATTCGTTAAATACTTTTCTAAGATAACAAGACCATTGAGTGCGTTACTAGAGGCAGACAGAAATTTTGATTTTGACAACAATTACCTCGATGCATTTCGAATTTTAAAGGATGCGCTGATTACCACACCCATCTTAATTGCGTCGGATTGGACACTGCCGTTCAAAATCATGTGCGACGCAAGCGGGTATACGATGGGAGCCGCATTAGCGCAAAAGAAGAAAACAATTTTGCGCCCCATCACATATGTGAGTAAAACTCTGAACCCTACTCAAATTAATTATACCATCACTGAAAAAGAGCTCCTGGTTGTGATTTTTGCGTTGGAAAAATTTCGGACATACTTGTTGGGAACCAAGGTACTCATTCATACTGATCACTCGACAACCAAATATTTGATGATAAAGAAGGACGCAAAGCCGAGATTGATCAGATGGATTCTTCTCCTTCAAGAATTTGATATCGAGATAATTGATCGAAAGGGGATAGAGAATCAAGTTGCGGATCACTTGTCCAAACTGGAAAATCTTGAGGTTGACCGCAATGAATCTGAAGTGAGTGTAGTGTTCCCGGACAAGCAGCTGTTTCGCATAGAATAATTTCTCTGGTATGCAGACATCGTTAATTATTTGGTCTATGAAAAATTTCCTGAAGATTACACCTACCATCAACGGAAGAAGCTCAAGAATGAATGCAGACACTATTATTGGGATGAGCCGAATCTGTATAAAAGAGGTGCAGACCAAATCATTCGATTATGCGTCCCAGATACTGCTCAACAACGCATATTGTCACAGTGCCACGATTCGCCATATGGAGGGCACTTTGGAGGACAACGTGCTGCCACCAAAGTTTTGCAAAGTGGATTCTTTTGGCCTTCATTATTCATGGATACTACTAACTATGCAATGAAATGTGATCGATGTCAACGCACTGGCAACATTTCATGGAAGAATGCAATGCCGATGAATACTATCCTGGAGTTGGAATTATTCGACGTATGGGGGATTTATTTCATAGGACCATTCCCTCCTTCAAACAGTAAGCACTATATTTTATTCGTCGTTGACTATGTCTCCAAGTGGGTAGAGGCAGTTACATGCACTGAAGTGATGCGGCAGTAGTCTTCCAGTTCCTGAAGAAAAAAATTTTCACGTGTTTTGGCACTCCTCATGCTATCATAAGTGATGAAGGATCACACTTTGTCAACCACAATATAAAGGAGCTGCTGCACAAGTACAACATCTTCCACAAAGTGGCCACAAATGGCCAAGCTGAAGTGTCCAATCGGGAAATTAAATTGATACTTAAGAAGGTAGTCAAACCTTCGCGAAAGAATTGGGCAATGAAGCTTGATGATGCGTTATGTACCAGACTGCATTTAAAACACCTATAGGCATGCCCCCCTATGCGTTGGTATTCGGCAAAGCATGTCACTTGCCCTTGAACTGGAATATAAAGCATTATGGGCGGTCAAGAAACTGAATTTTGATTTAAAGGAAGCAGGGGAAGCGCGGAAAATGAAATTGGTTGAGCTAGAAGAATGGAGAAACAACGCATATAAAAATGCGAAAATTTATAAGGAGTGCACCAAGCGCTGGCATGATCAACGCATATGCGGCAAGAACCTCCAAGTCGGACAGAAAGCCTTGCTTTTAAATTCACGTCTGCGACTCTTCCCGGGAAAGCTAAAGTCTCATTGGTCCGGACCGTTCATAATTCGACAAGTACTTCCGCATGGCACGGTGGAATTATCAAATGACGACGGTGCCAACATATTCAAAGTCAATGGGCAGCGAGTAAAGGTATACCATGGAGAAGACTGGCATCGCCAAGTTGACTCCATGGAACTAAGAAACTTTGAATAAAGAAGGAAGTAGGTGGTCCCTGCGTTGTCAAATGATCGTAAATTCTCAGGGATGCAAGTTTTGGAAAAGTTCAAGTCTTCAACTCTTTTCTCCACTACTCAGAATCTTCACTAACTTTTCAGCCATCTTTTCAGTTTTCTAAAAAAAAAAAAAGAAAAAATTGCATTAACGATTTTTCTTTTGGTTAAAATAATTTGACCCTCTCTTTGTTTTCCTTACAACGATCGAGGTGCTAGATTGCGAGAATGTACGCAAAGCAACACTGGTCTTATTCCATTACCGCAACCCAACAAAGAATGATCGCCGCAAGGTAGATGCGTCAATACAATGCGGGCGACAGCGCTAAATTTGGGGGTGTACCTTTCCTTATCTTTATTTCAAATTTTGCGCTATCACATTGTATTTCTCTTTTCGAAGTTTTATCACCGCATCCTTCTTGATTACTGCAATCATTTAACAAGTAGATAAATTTAGTAGTTTACTGCATTCTATTTCTTTGCTAAGTAAGATTTAATTGATGAAAAATATGCTTCTATTTCTTTTGTATATATTAGAGTCAACTTAATCTTAAGATAGTCACCTCATAAAATATTTCTAGAAGTTAGGGGTTTTTTAGCTTTCTTTCAAACTCTCTTTACAATGTATTCTAGAACATCGCATAACTTATTTTAATCTTTTGGCAATGGGGACATCGCCATATTTTAAATTTGGGGGTGAGGTATTTATTTTCGACCTTGCTATTTTCGGTTCTATAAAAAAAAAAAAAACATTTTTGAGAATAACAACTCCACTGTTAACGCAAAAGGGAAACCCATGTTGATAAGAGTTAAGTTGTGAAAGGCACTTACCCGTAGTTGGATGTCTGCATGACACACGTGGGGGAAAACCAAAACGAAAGTAAGTTACCAGGATCAATGCATAAATCAATGATCGCAACTCCAATACCAAATCGGTATGATTTTAGTCTGAGAAAGAGTGCATTGCTCGTAGTTGGATGTCCGCATGACATCCGTGGGGGCAAGCAAAAACGAAGGCAAGGCACTCGGATCAGCGCAAGGTCAGAAAAAAAATAGCAATAAAGAAAATTTTTGTGCAAGGATAAATCTTTTGTCATCCCGGTAGAAAATTTTCTTTTTGAAATAAATCATGCGATGTTCCAAAATTTAGTAAAGTCCTTTTGAAAGTTAAACTTGCAGTCCCTAGGTCTTAGAAATATTTTAAGAGTAGACTTGAATAAGACTTAAGAAAATTCTAGTATATAGGATTTGAATGAAGTATCCTTGAGAAATCTAGGAAAAGAACTTTGCAGTGGACTTGCTAAATGAATCGTTAGCTTATGCTTGAGGACAAGCATTGTTTAAATTTGGGGGTGTGATAACAGGCAGAAATGCACATTATCATAGTGCTAAGTTCTTAAACAATGTTGGATTGCGTTGATAGAATATGTTAAATTGCGTTCATTAAGCATAAATTCTATAATATTGCAGTCGCATGCGTCAGCACATTGGAACTATTGATTTGTCTATTTTTTGTGCAGAATATGCATTAACGCAATGCAAAGAATGCGATCATAGGAGTACATCAGTCGAGCACAACTTCACCGTAAGACTTTGCATTGATCGTGCTCGCAACATCCACCCAAGAAGAATCACCGCAACATGGTGGACGCATCCAGATGAAAGGATAGTTAAGATTGATGGGACAGAAAACTAACAACAGTCGGATCCAAATTAATTTGACAGCCGATAACGGTCACAAAGTACATTCAGCTTTATCGGTGACAACTATCCGGCGCATCAGTCAGGAATTAAAGCTATCCCATCTGTACAACCAGGAAAGAGAAGCCGCCTTTTACCTTTGATGCCCAATAAATACCAAATGCATTCTTCAGAGAAGGGGTTGAAGCAGCCGATTACTCCATCACTTTATAAGTTCACATCTATGTTCATAGTTTTCTTTCCCATTTCACGATGGAGCGCAGCTCAAGAGAGAACCTTGGGGCGTAAGAGCAGAGAGCGGGTTAACCCTCGTGAAAGCGAGAATATCTTTAGAGCACGAGTAGAACAGTGTAACACCTAGTGGCAAGAAATTGCTCCAGGCTCTTTACTATACTTGCATTGTTATTCTGTACTTCATCTTTTATCTATTCAATAGAAGTTCTATTTCTACATCTGCTCACTCTCTTAATACGCATGAGTAGCTAAACTAGTTGAATGGGTTGAGAAGAACTAAGCTAACATGATCTAGGAAGTTCATTACTTGTGATTTTCTTGTTTTATGTTGTGCGAAACATCCCTTTAGAGTTGCTCGAGAGAGAATCTAAATAAAGAACCTAATGTCCCGAGAGAGCTAGGTTAGAATCTGACATGAAAGAGCAAGATTAAGCCTGCATAAACAAGAAATAGGGACTTAGAGATAAGCTCTGTTTGTCAACTTGCATCACATGCATCCTAGGAATAGGAGTGATATTATGTGGTCGCATATTTGTGTGAATGTCATGTTGTCATTGCATGAATAGAAATAGAGGTTTATGTGTAAACCCTATAGACTTATCGCATATTTATCGCATGCATTCTAGCCTTAGAAGCCGTGGTATTCACGCCGAGAGGTGGTTTACTATTGTATGCATGTTGCATGATCGCAAGGCATGAATGCAACCTAGGGAGTGTTAGCCGAAACCCTTCTCAACCCGTTCACCGCATATCCATCGTATTTCCCATTACCAACTCTTTTCGAACTCTGTCGCATTTATTATTATTTTCATTAACACAACAACACCAACTACCTTATTTATTTTACCGATTACTGCCAAGTTTTCATAAGAAAATTATCAACGCAAACTATTTTCACAAGTCCTTGTGATGGACCCTGGACTTACCAGGAAACTCAAAGGAATTTACACTTGGATTCCGCTGGGGAAACTTGAGTGCACAACGCTATCCATCAACACATATCATCCACATTTTCCACACTTAATAAAATAACGCATCAGTCCACCATAGGGAAAAAGCATATTAGGACAAGAGACTAAACGAACTTATCCTATACAAGAGATCAGATAAAGAAACGTGCAAAAGTGCCATCCTATAGGAGGACACTTCCAGGGTGCCTCGAGGCGAAGCATAGGAACTTTATCCAACCTAAAAAGAGAGACCGTGGGATATGCTATTACACGTCTCGTGCCCACTTACTATGAACATTCTCTCCATCCACCTTGATATTGACCTACCCAAACACCATCCCTTAGGAGGATACTCCCAGGGTGCCACAAGGTCGAGGATAGATCTCATGATATCGACTATAAAGGGAGAAAAGCGAGAGGTTTAAATGAAGTATCAGATACCTCAAGTACCTCCCATTGAATGTTCTACCTAGGGGTTCATCAACTTAGACCCTCCGACTACTGATTTTAATCTGCTCAAAGACAAATTTTGTCTTTGAAATTAAACAAGTTCAAGTAGTCACATTAAACTCTTTAATGGACTATCCTCAAATTTTCATGCATGCATCAAATCTATCTAATTCACCTTTCCAGGTAGGTTCCCAAGTAGGGGTGTTTAGTTTCTGTCACCTTAAATACCCCAGCCTAGACAGAACTCGCCTTAGACAAAAGGTCCCTTATAGATAGATTTTCTACACTTTAACCTTTTATTAGTCAATTTAATCCTATTAAACTGATTAAAAGATTAAAGCCTAGGTTGCTAATCTTATTAGAACCATGATCTTAGGTCTATCTCCACCAAGTTTTAAAACACTTTTAAAATCATGATTTAAATCTAAATTCGCATGCATGTCTTTCTTATAGGTTTTGGTTCTAATTTCCTTATAACCTTTATAAAAAAAATAACTAAAACCATACACATTGCCAAACAACTAGGTATTTATAACACTTATAAATTCAACTTATGTGTCATGCTTCATGTAATGTCCGTTCATTACTATACATAACTTTTATATACAAGTAATGAACCAAGCAAACATGCTTCCATACACCCTTATACTTAACACTTATAATATAAGATGATGCATGTCTACGCTTTATGCATTCATAAATATAACTCTTATATTATATGATGCATGAGCATGCTCTTATGTAATTTAAATCATGCTTCTCTAAATCATAGCACTTATAATAAAGAGATGATGCATGACCAACGCATAACCTAAGGTGGGATTTCTTCTATATGGCATACCATATGACATATAATTAAACATACATCCTACGTACATCCACAAAGATTAATGGACGGGGATGAGCCGTCTCAAAATCGAAAATAAAAATTCTATCTATTACATATTCCATCGAGCAAACCGGTTCAAAGGCGAATCAGGTCTTGAACTGCTCGGGCAGCGGCAGGGTATACGATCATTTAGCCATAATCGAGTACCAATAACTATACAATGAAGAATGAGGTACCTGATCATTTATCGCACAAGACAATACATGCGAGTCCTATACGATCGTTTAGACGAAAACGTTGCTGTGAAGCACGATCGTCTAGGTGATCACTTAACAAGGGATAAGTAAACATTTGACTCCGCGATCGTGTAGTCAGGAACTAAGCGATAAAGCTTGCTGAGCTACACGATCTTCTAGTGCGCGCATGTCAACCTACTCTCGAGTATCCAATACTCTATGATCGTTTACCCCATCGTTTACATGACCCGACCAACACTTGGTCATCTTCTCACTAGAAGAAATTCAGGCTTTAATGACGGTTTTAAACCGTCATTAAAGGGCTTTAATGTAGGTTGGCAACCAACATTAAAGATAGTGTTATTAAAGGCCTTTAATGTCCGTTTCCTTTAATGTCGGTTTAAAACCGACATTCAAGGGCTTCAATAACACCAAACTGACCCAAAAATTGATTCTCAACTTGAATCCATTGAGCAATCAAGTGGACCTTATGGACCTATGGCTCGAAGCTCCAACGATACGTAAATAGTTGACTAAACTCTTTAGCCACGAGATCCACCATCTGTTAACTATCAGGCATTCCACTAAAGACCGACAGCTGAACTCTTCTCACCACAAATATATTTTTTCGTCCATCGGATATAACCAATCAATAGTACGATAACCCTTCACAGATGCTCGTAAGTACAGCTGGACTAATTTACCGTTTTTCTCCTGTAGTTACATCTAACTTCTTAAGTACCACTGATCCCTCTAATGAACAATACAACAAAGTCCTACTATGTGTGGACACCTATCGGGCCATGAGAAGGTGTGTGGCATCACATCATTCAAGCCTCAGAATCAGCCCTTAAGGGAGTAATCTATCTACTTACCCTTGCTTCGAGGAAAGAGTGAATTCCATCTTGTGTAGCTGATTTTTCAGCTCCCAAATCAAACAAATCTCCAAAGTGGTACATTTGAGTCGGCGACCTGGCCACTTGCAACCATGCAAATCAAAGGACTGCCCTCAAAGGTAGGAGTTCGCAACTCACTCAAGATTGAGGTCATGTTACCTATGGCCATCCTAGTGAAATGAAGTCTCTGTCATGAACTTCATTATATAATGAGACGTTAACACTTCGTGGTCAGGTCTATACAAACTCTTTTGTATAGAACGCCCCCGCTCGCATGTCTCCACATGAATGATCAGGATTAGACCATCTACAACAAGTCACAACAATTGTAACTAATCTACAAAGCAGGTCGCATCTATAGCGTTACCAGGATAAGTTTTCCATCATATATCCATATACTACAGACCATTTTGGTTATCACTTAATCTATGATCCATCTATATGTCTCCACATACATGTTTAAGTTACAAACGACAACCAGGGATCTTAGTTTATTGTTTATGGTAAAGCAAATAAAACATTCAATGTTCATAGACAAAAGTGAAGAAAATATCATATATTATTACATCACAAGCGTTTGTTCAATACTGTGTTTACAAACTACAGGACCCAACGAGATTTTGGGGTATCATCCCCAACAGTCCAGCCCACGTGCTTGTGACTAACTCGAAGGAGTTAGAACCGCATTTGAAAGTTTGCCTCTTTGTAGGCTACCTCAGGGAAACGAAGGGTGGATACTTCTATGATCCAAATGAGAACAAAGTGTTTGTTTCTACAAATGTTATCTTCTTGGAAGAAGACCACATCCGGGATCATAAACCCCGAAGTAAGCTTGTTTTACGTGAGATTTCTAGTGAGATTGAGACTACTAAGGGTTCAACAAGAGTTGTTGAACAGACTAACAGATCAACAAGAGTTGTTGAACAGACTAACAGATCAACAAGAGTTGTTGAACAGACTAACAGATCAACAAGAGTTGTTGAGGTCGGTACATCTCGTCAACCAGCTCAAGAGTTCAAACTACCTCGACGTAGTGAGAGGGTTATAAACCCACTGGAATGCTACATGGGATTGACTAAAGCCCAGAACCTCATTTCTAATGATGGGGTCGAGGATCCATTGTCTTATAAGCAAGCAATGGGAAGCGAATAGGTCTTACCCTATCAAATGGATCAACAAGCTCCCAGACGTTATTGAAGTACATAAACTCCATTTTCTTGTTCATGGCTTTAACCCATTCATCTTTGTCAACATTCTCTATTATTTTCTTAAAAGACAATGGATCCTCAACCCCATCATTCATAATGATGTTTTGGGTTTCAGTCAAACCCTTGTAGCGATCCAATGGGTTCATAACCCTCCAATTACATCAAGACAGTCTCAACTCTTGAGCTGGTTGACTAGACGTCCCGATCTCAACAACTCTTGTTGATTTGTTGGCCTGTTCAACAACTCTTGTTGAACCCTCAGCAGTCTCAGTCTCACTTGAGATCTCATGTAAAACGAGCTTACTTCGTGGCTTATGATCCCTCATGTGATCTTCTTCCAAGAAGATAGCATTTGTGGAAACAAACACTTTGTTCTTACTTGAATCATAAAAGTATCCACCTCTCGTTTCCTTGGAGTAGCCTACAAAGAGGCAAACCTTCGAACACGGTTCCAACTTCTTTGGGTTAGTCGCTAGCACATGTGTCGAATAGTCCCAAATCCTGAAGTAGTGTAAACTACCTTTACGGCCTCTCCGTAACTCAAAAGGTGTTTCAGAAACACTTTTCAAAGGAACGTTGTTCAGGATATAACATGTAGTCTCCATTGCATAACCCCAAAACAAGTCTGGAAGATGAGCATAACTCATCATAGACCGAACTATGTCCAACAAGGTTCTGTTTCTCCTTTCTAATACACCATTCTGCTGAGGTGTACCAGGGGCTAAGAGTTGGGATGCAATCTCAATCATATAGTTCTAAAATTAGAGGTCCATATACTCTCCACCATGATCAGATCGTAGTATTTTTATCTTCTTACCTAACAAGTTTTCAACTTCAACCCTATACTCCTTAAACTTATCAAGGGCTTCAGATTTACGTTGCATTAAGAAGAGATACCCAAACCTTGAATAATCATCTATGAAAGAGATGAAATATTCATACCCACCTCGAACTCTAACATTCATCGTACCACAAAGGTCTGAATGTACAAGCTCCAAGGCTTCCTTGGCTCTATAACCTTTTCCATTAAAAGATTGTTTGGTCATCTTGCCTTCAAGACATGATTCACGTACAGGCAAGGAGTTTTCTTCTAAACTCTTTGGAAGTCCACTATTCACCAACTTCTCAATCCTATTGAGGTTGATGTGACCTAATCTAAGATGCCAAAGGTGGGTGTTTTCCTTTGGAGAAACCTTTGGTATTTTAGCTGTTGTTGCCGTATTAAACATTTAAGTGTTAAACAAGGCTTTTATGACTAACTGCCTTAGTATATATAAGTTATTTTCCATTGAACCATTACCAATCTCCATTCCATTCTGGAAAATAAACACTTTATTCTCAGAAAATGAGACAGTATAGCCTTGTTCAATTAGACAAGAAACCGAGATTAAGTTTCTCTTAATATGAGGAACTATAGAAACATTATCCAGTAACAGATAACGCTTCTTATCAACAAATAACTTCAGCCTGCCTGCAGCAACAACTAAAATAACCTCACCAGTACCGAATCAAAGAGTCATCTCTCTCTGTGGCAACGTTTGCCAGAAACTGAATCCTTGGTAAGAGAAACTGACATGATTGGTAGCACCCAAATCAAGAATCCAGGCAGAACCAACATTCTCTACCAGACACGTCTCCAAGACCAATAAATCATATTTACTGTCTTGTTTCCTCTTTTGGAAAGTAGTGGGATCGAGGTCGTTTGCCACGAAATTCGTTTCACACAATTCTTACCAACGTAAGTAATCGATCATTTTAAAAGCTTTAGATGAAAATACTAATGAGTTGCTGAAAAGAAAAACACATTGACCTACGTTAAGTTTTGAGCAAATACCTGTTGTAAAACAAAACAACATCCAATAAGGTTTTAGCAAAACTAACATGAACCCCATGTGACATCTAATTTCACAATGATGCTTCAAAGGATTAGGACAAAATTCGCCGAATGGAGGTTAGTTATCCCTCCTCTAAATTGAGAAGATCTCAACCAGTCATTAATACCAAAACAACTCTTGCTCCTATAATGACTAGCCATCATTGATTTTGCCAAGAGATCATTAACTTACTTAACAATCTCCCGTAAGCGTGACTCGCCATTTTAAGCCCTAAAGGTCCATCCCAAAAGGCCAATCTGAAGGGAAAAATTTGATTAGGGCAAATCCTACTTATACAAAACTTATACAAAACAAGCAAAACATGCCTCCATTCACCCTTAGACTATAACATTTACAATAAAAAAAAATGATGCATGATAATTTGCATGTAAAATATAACTCTTATATTTTATGATGCGTGCGCATGCTTTCAAGTAATTTCTTCATGCAATATTATAACAATTATAATACATGATGCATGAATAATTGCACAACCTAAGATGGGTTTTAACTATATGATAAACACTTTGGCATATAAGTACCATACATCACATGTATAAGCAAACAATGTTGATGAACCGGGTAAAATTGCCTTAAAAGCACAAAAGGAAAGCTAACTATTACAAAGACAAGGAGTCTCCGGTTCAAAGGCGAACCGGGTTTGGAAATGCTCGGGCAAAGCATTACTTCTCAAGCCATCGTTACTAAACACCCCGCGATCGTCTACACGATAAAACAAACACTTCGTTCTATCGCTTACCAGTGCTTCTAGAGCTAAACGACCATTTAGCATTTACTACACGATCATTTAGAAAAATCTGAATGATCGTTTAGCTATTACTACACGATCGTGTACCTTTACAAGGCGATGAAGCTTTAGGTATGTGATCGCTTAGCGTGCTCCGCATAATGCTCGCCTTCCACGATCATCTAAACGACTACGATGCTGCGAAGCACCATCACCTAAACGATCGCTTAGCTAGCGTCTCCATATCCGATATGCGCGATCACATAGATAGTAATTAAGCGATGAAGCTAGCTAACTACACAATTGTCTAGCGCGTGCCTTTTACAATGCGATGAGCATCACATGCTCCCACTACGATCGTCTACCTCCAGCACCTATGCGATCAGGCAACCAATGCTACGTGATAGAGTAAATGATTTACCCCATCGCTTAGCAGCTAAACAATCGTTTAGAAAATACTACACGATCATCCAGAAAAATCTAACGATCGTTTAGTGAAATCCCAACGATCGTTTACTTTAGGCTACACGATACGACCCACACTTGATCTTCTTCGTCATTGAGAACCACATCACCATGCTTCGAAACTTCATCATGAACGACTCGACTAACTCCAACTCTTTAAATTACAGACTCGATTGCAAAGTTAATTACGCCCAAAAACACAGGGGCCCTTACAATTAACACTTTGTAATGATAGAAAGCTTTAACTAAAAGGCAATTAAACCTGAAACATACATCAACTCAACCACAAATGTAGAAAATGATTAACCACAAATGCAGAAACCCACCGTGACTATAAAATGAGTTCAATTTAAAGTTGTAATTTGGAATATTAGAGAATCTGACTCTGATACCAATTGAAGGAAATCGAACTCGAGATTTCCATGAGCAGCGGAAATAAGAACATTCCAAATTACAATCATGAATGAACATTACAAATTACAGTCGTCTATAAAACAAACAGTTATGCAATTGATACAGAGATTACAGCATGAACACTATAAATGAACAAGGCAGAACTCTACGAACATTTGTAGATTCATCTCCACGCTCCTTGCTCACGAACGCTCGAACAATAACAACCTCGAACGCTCGATCTACATGATCGCAACACAGCACGAACACTTCGCGCTCGAACTCAACGATCACCTCGGTCACGAACTCCTCAACAACACGAATGACCTCCATAGAACCTCGATGGTGTTGAGTTGAGTATGATACCACCAAGAAGGCTACCTTGGTATTCTCGTTGTGAGAATCCAGAGGGTGGGCTCTGTTCGGACTTGGTTTGAGGTAGCTGAAAGAGGAAAGAACAACGGTGTACATGATTGGGCAAGTGGGAGATGGCGGAGACCTATCCTATAGGTCGATGCCCAATCGTTTAGCTAAAGCTATTCGATCATCTAGCAAAAGCTATGTGATCGTTTAGTACATCGTTTAGCTCGATGTCTGTCGCCTATAAACACTGCACGATCATTTATTAAATCACGTTGTCGCTTAGTAAATCGTTATTTACTTGACAAGCGCCAATTTCTTTTTGCCGAGAGAAAACTCAAAACTATTTTTAATCTTTTGTAAAAAAAACCTTTCAATACTTATTAAAATTAGGAAAACAATTTTTCTTTTAACTCACAGTTACCATGAAAATCCAATAACCACCCACTCAATTGGTTATTAAAGAAAAAGAATTAATTATCCAATAATTAATATTATTATAAATATAAATGATAACCAATTTATCATACTATATTTATAACCTATAGTTTTAATATTTCATCTCATGAAACATATAAACCACAGTTCTTTTTCTATTCCATGGTACTTACTATCTCATATAACCAATTTTTCTATCTCATTTACATCAATCCTTCACTAGATGTATCTCATACATCATACCGATTATATCATATATAATCAAAATACCTCTTGTCAATTTGAACATTTCAAATCAACACCAAGAACTAATCCTCAACTGAATCCATTGAGCTACCAAGGGGACCTTATGGACCTGTAGCTCGAAGCTCCAACGGTACGTGAATAACTAACTAAACTCTTTAGTCACGAGATCCACCATCCGTTAACTGCCAGGCACTCCACTAAAGACCAACAGTTGAACTCTCCTTACCATATATATACTATTTGTCCATCTTAACCAATCAGCAGTGCGACAACCCTTCATAGACCACTCATAAGTACAGCTGGGCCAATAATCGCTATGCCCTTGTAGTTATATTTGTCTCCTTAAGTACCACTGATCCCTCTAATGAACATAAGTCATAGTCCTACTATGACTGAGTCTTCTCTTCCAAAGAAAAGTTGTGGCCACTATGTTCAAGCCCTGGAATCAGCCCTTAAGGGAGAAATTTCTCTACTTATCCCTGCTTCGTGAAAGGAGTGAATTCCATCTTGTGGATTGAGTTACCAGCTCCCAAATCAGACAAGTCCCCAAAAAGGTAGGCATGTTAAGTTGGCAATCTGGCCACTCTCACCCATACTAATCAAAGGACCACCCTCAAAGGCAGGAGTTCCCAAAACACTCAGGATTAAGGTCGTGTCACCTATAGTCATTTAGGTAAGATCCAAGTCTCTAGTATCAACGGCATTGTATACAGAGTCTAGTCATCTCGTGGTCCACGTCTTATACAAACTCTTTGTAAAGGACACCCCCGCTCGCACATCTCCACATGAATGGTTAGAATCTACCATCTGTAGTAGTTTACAACACTTGCAAACCTCTACAAAGTAGTTCGTATCCGTAGTGTCACCAGGATCAGGTATCCCACCTTAATCCTTATATTATAGACCTGTTTAGGTTATCACTTAAGGCATGATCCACTGTATATCACATATACATGCTTAAGTTCACATAAGATAACCAAGGATCTTTGTTTATTGGATATGAGTAAATGCCAGAATTAAATAACACTTATTTTATTCATTAAACAATGTGTATCTTTACAAAACAACGAGACTCCGGGAGAATTAGGACACCAATCCCAATAGAGAATACCAAGGTAGCCATTGTGGTGGTGTCCTCACTCAACTCGGCTGAGTTCGAGGTTTTAGAAGTCGTTCGTTTTGTGTTCGCGGTGTTCGTGTGGTGGTTGTTGTTGATCGTGCTATGTTGCGGTTGTTGTGTTTGAGCGTTTGTGTGTTGATGTCTCGAAGACTGAACGAGCATTCGTGATCGAGGGAGTTTGAAGCGTGAATCTTCAAAGGTATGTATAATCTTTCCCTTGATTATTTTATAAGCATGCTGTAATTTCGTATTGTGCATAACCTATAAGTTTCTGTTTCTTGTACTATAATTGTTAGTGTTCAATTTTGAGTGGAATTTAGAACGATCACTCCGCTGCTCATGGAAATCCTCATGTTTGATTTCCTTCATTTATTTTCTTGCAATTCTACTTATCCAATCCCCCCCTCCCCACCCCCTTCATTTTACCACTTTAACTAAAAATGTGCTTCGAGGAACTAATCTTCCATGCTTCTCTATGGTTCGACCTCGGACTTGCCGCTTGTACTACCAGTTAGTAAGTTGTTTGTTCGTTGATTTATAAATATTATTTGACTAGTAATGTGAACCCTGAGCTCTCATATCTCTACTTTAGTATGTTCCCTACTAAGACCAGTGTGGTGAGTAGGTTGTTATGGAAATTAATGTGTAATTGGAGAGAAAAGGTTGAACAATTAAAAGAAAAGTGTGCATTTGAAAACTTGACTCTTGGGTAATGCTTGAAAAATTGGCTAAGTATAACCCATACATTGGAGGCTAGAAAATTGGCTAAGTGTTGTGTCATGCGTTGGCCATGCTCGTTTTAGAGGTTATTTGGGTGATGAAGGAAGCCAAAGTGTGACCAAGAGAAAAGCTATGCGTGGGAAAGCATGTGGTAGCCAATGTCATGAGAGGTTAGCAAAGAATGCGCCAGCCTCAAGTGTGCGCGGGCATGAGCGCTAGGCGTTGGATTTGCGTGCGTTGGGTGATCGTGTCGTAATGAGTGGCACTACACGATGAGGTAGACGATCATATAGCAAATGAGCGGCGCTACACGATGGGGTATGCAATCGTCTAGTAAGTGAGTGGCGCTACACGATGAGGTAGGCGATCGTGTAGGCGGGCACTGAACGATCGTGTAGCAAATGCGCAGAGCTAAGCGATGCGGTAGGCGATCGTGTAGCAAATGTGCGGAGCTCAAAAATACGGTAGGCGATCGTGCAGTAATGTGCAGCACTAGACGATGCAAAAGGTCACGCTAAAAAATAGCGCTATGCATTAAAAGATAACGTTAAGCGATGGGGCGTTGGAACTACACGATCGGCATCAGCGCTAGATGATGACGCTGGTCGATGGCACTACACGATGGGCGTGGGCACTAAATGATAGCCGTGCTGCGTTAGACGATAGTCGTACTGCGCTAGATGATAGGCGTCAGCACTACACGATGGGGATCAGTGTGCTATGCATTGAGCGAGTTTGTCGAGTGACAAGTATCAGCATGAGGTCACTAAACGATGAACTAAACGATGGGGCGATGAGCTAAACAATTGGATTGTATTGATCGACAATAATCACCGATTAAAATTACCAGATGTCCTTAGCATCGGATTTGACTCTATGAAAGTTAAAGGTGTCGGGCTAGCATTTAATGAGAGGCGGTGGAAAGCAGTATAAAAAGAGGAGGTTGAACTTCAAATGATCAGTGTGATCAATTCCTCTGTGAAAATTTAGATTTCTTGGTGTCTTGGAAATCTCTGAGAGTTTACTTTTAGAGGTGACATTGCCTGAAGAATTCTTCATCAGATTAAGGCCGGAGAAGGAGAAAAAAGACCAAAGGTTCTGGTCTCGGGTGAATCCGGGCCATTGTTAAAGAATTGAGTCTCAAGGACAAATCACGAGAAGTCTAAAGCTGAAATTTTGAGGTAAGATTCCTGAGACGATTCTTAACAAGTTTGTAGAATGAAATTTCTTGAGATGAGCTCTAGAATTCAAGTTATTAATTTTGAAATATGAATATGGAATTTTATGAACAAACAGGCAATTGCTTGAGTTGAGTAAGTTGACAGCTCGAAGGAAACGCTTGGACAGACAAAGGGCTGAGCTTTTCCATGCGTTGGACCTGCTGTATAGGCCGAAAAGAGCATGCAGTGGAGTCTTGGACACATAAGAAGCCTTGAGGACAAACATATGTAGCTGTAAGAATACTTAGAGAGAAAAGTGTTGGTTGCATAATTGGTGTTGCGTTTATGAAGAGCGGTTGGAAGCTTTGCATGAGCCAACTCTCAAAGAAATTCTTAAGTGTTTAAACCTACAGCAAGGTGCGTTGTTGTGAAAGTCTTCAAAAAGAAGGCTAAACACAAAGCTTACTTAAGGGTTAGTCTCAAAAGGGAGACTTATGCTAGTAGCTAATATATGATTTTGTGTCCACATGATTGATACCAGTAATAGAAGCATATCGACCCTTGAGGAATAGTTCTAAAAGTTGTGAGTGACTAGTTTTAAAGAAAGATTATTCTCATGCTTGCTAGTTTTACAAAGTAATTTCCAAGCAAACCATGAGTTATGTTTTAAACAAATGCCATGTATGAAAGTTTATTGAAAAACTATCTATATGTGTTTAAATACACCAAGCATGTGTTAGTATCTTTAAAGACATGTTTTCAAAGCGTTATGCTTTACATGCTTTAAAGAAAAGTCATTGTATGATTAGTTTTATTTGAAACTCGATACAGAAGGACATTTGAGAAGGTATTTAAGCAAAAGTACCTAAGGTATGATGGTACTTAGTATGGCCACGTGCACGTAGGTAGTTAAAGTCAGAGATTGAACAAAAGGGTTCTCTCTTGACTAGTAGTTGACGTTGGAATTTAACCGCAGCAGGGTTATTCTCAACTAAGGAACAATTTAATGTTTTATGATAAAAAAAAAAAATAGCTTTTTATGCTTTATGCTTGGAAAATGATTATATTGCAGTACAAGGTTACTATAGAAATTTATATTTCAGTTTAATCTCTTTATTGAGACTTTTGCATGAGAATCAGTTTTCTTTCTTAAGTCACTCACTAAGCTAGTAAGCTCACCCCGTTTTCAAATGTTTTCCTTTCCCCCAGGTAGCGGTCAAATCCTCAGGAGGTAGCTCTGCATCTGGTCTGCGACTAAAGGACAAAGATATTGTAACCCGTTTGTTAGATGGTTACTGTAAATATTGTACACATGTTACAGTTGTTTACATAAGGATTAAGGTTTTGGGGACTTGTGAAACTAGTAGTTTAATCTCGCTAAACATGTTGTGTGTAAACTTAATGTTTTTAGCCATAGAGGCATCAGCTATGTATGAGTTTGCATGTTGGTATCAGAGTTATTTTCGCAAGAGTTATTAGGCAGTAAGTGTTAGCAAAAGGGTTGATAACTGCTGCAATCATATCCTTTCCTAGGCCCAAAGAGTAGTCTGGGATGGGGTGTGACAAGTAAGGATTTATAGGCAACGATAAATTCTGAGCTTAGCAAATTGGCGTCATTGCCGGGGAAGCCAATTAGTTGTTCTTAGTTAGTTTTTAGTTAAAGTTTCTTTTGCTTTGATTTTTTTTTTTTTTTTTTTTTTTTTTTTTTTTTTTTTTTTTTTTTTTTTTTTGTCAGTTAAGTATGATAGGATTTCCAAATCAATCTTGGATGTCTGAAAGCCAAGTTGCAGATCTTGATGACAAGGTAAGTGGGCTTAACCACTGAATTATTGAGTTGACTTCCTTAGTTAGCCACTTGATAGAATGGAGTTCACAACAAGCAAAGGTAGAAGGCCCAAGGTTGTAGTAGAGTCTAGTACCACATGATCATTTCTATGGTCATTTGGATTACGAGCCTCACCATAGTTGGTGGTAGGAGTCCTTTGATCATGGATACTCAAGATGGCAGCAGAGTTTGGATGGCCAAGATTTCATAGCAGCACACCATTAAACTCATGCTCAGTCTTTAGGGTCAAGTAAGTCTTTAGAGGCTTTGGTTTTGTAACTTGCTGACTGAACTTCTGAGCTTTAGTAGGACAACCTCCGTAGGTAGCAGGAGTTTGAGCGCTTTCAGCATGAGAGTCTTTGCCCTGAGGCAGAGGCTAGAATTGACTTGCAAAGTCTGAGTGACCTTGTGTTTATGAATTGCATAATTTTATTATTGATTGACAACCAATAATTTGTTGTGTGATTTGAATGCTTAGAGATAGCTTATGATATGTGACATATAATTATAGGTTGATCTCAAAGGAAGAAATAGGTTAGTTAGGCTTGCAATTCATTGTTTAAAATGAATAGTATTACTTCTATCAACTTAGAGAGAACCCATATTGAATGTTTGATTAGACGTTGGAAGTCGAACACTCATCCTAGCGTTACTCGTAGAGCTTAATGCGATTTGTCAATTTGTATGGAGTGGATTCATTTTCTATGCATTTTGATTAATTAGGTCATTGGAACCATTGATTGGGATTCCAATCAATTAGGCTAGACATAGTCAAGAATCTAAAATTGCATGTAAATAACTCAATGAACAAGATTGCATTGGTCCATTCCATTTCTCTAAGCTAGAATGTAGAATGTCGTAGTTAATTGCATTTCTATCTTTGAGTTTCACTGCATTTTATTTTTTGCAATTTGACCTATTCAATCCATACCAACCCCCCCCCCCTATCACTTTAACTAAAAATGCGCTTTGAGGAACTAATCTTCCGTGCTTCCCTCTAGTTCGACCCCGGAATTGCCGCTTGTACTACCAGTTAGTATAAGTTGTTCGTTCGGTGATTTATAAATATTATTTGACTAGTAAGGATTTATAGGCGACGATAAATTCCGAGCTTAGCAATGCTCCCTTATGTGGTCCTCTTCTAAAAATGTAGCGTTTGTCAATACAAACACTTATTATCTTTAAAATCATAGAAGTAACCACCTCTTGTTTCTTTCGGGTAACCTACAAATAGGCACAATTTTGAACGAGGTACCAATTTCTTAAGATTTCCCTCAAGCACATATGTTGGGCAACCTCAGATCCTAAAATGACGTATACTACCTTTACGACCACTCCATAACTCCAAAGGTGTTCCAGTAATACTTTTGGATGGAACGTAGTTCAAAATGAGGCTTCAGTTTGTACTACACAACCCCAAAACGAGTCAGGTAAGGAAGCATAAGTCATCATTGATCGAACCATGTCTAGCAAGGTTTGATTTCCCCTTTCTGGTACACCATTTTGTTAAGGTGTACCAGGTGATAAGACTTGGGATACAATTTCGTGTTCCATCTGAACGAACTCATATGAGGAGAACCTTGAGCGGAAGTGGATCGTCCAAATTCCATTAATTATCAAATATTAAGTTTACAGTAAACATACAACAGATATGCATTTAAAGTTAAATTACAACATGCTTTTTCAAAAAAGACGAAAATCCCTCAAACTGAATCAGCAACTTCTTGAAGACCTTCTTCAAGATTTTCTCGAATAAAAAGACACAACCACAAAGAGTCCTTGGTATTGTCGGGGCTAGAACCCAGGAGTGATGGGCTCTGACTATTTTGGTAAGGAGGGATAAGATTTGGTGGAAGAAGTAGAAGATTGAGAAAGCTTTCACGAACACAAGAACACAGAAATTCTGTATCGTTTAATCTGCAATAGCAGGTCGTTGAGGAAGAAGAGAAAACCACTTTTCTTCCTCTTGCCATAAAATTAATAACCACCCATTAAAGTGATTGGAGAGAAAAGTTGGGGAAGTTATTATTCAAATAATAATAAAATAATATAAATAAATATGATAACTAACTTATCATATTATATTTATANATAATATAAATAAATATGATAACTAACTTATCATATTATATTTATATTAAATTATATGTTATATCAAATATAACATATAACCTATAGTTTTAATATTGCATCACATACAATATAAACTATAGTTTCTTTTCTTTATTTTATGGCATTTAATATAAATCATATTTATATTAAATTTAACAACCATGGATCACATTCATAAAAAATATATTTGAATCTCATTCAAATATTTATTTTCTCTCATTAAACTATAATGTATCAAATACATTATGACAATTATATCACATATAATTGAAATAATTTAATTATATCATATATAATTAAATCCCTCTTATTAATTTGAACAATTCAAATTAACCCAAAATTGATTCTCAATTAAATCTTTTTGAGCTACCAAGGGGACCTTATGGACCTGTAGCTTGAAGCTCAACAGTACATGAATAATTTAAAAACTCTTTAATTACATTATTCACCATCCATTAATTTTCGGGCACTCTACTAAAGGCCGACAACTGCACTCTTCGTATTACAGATATATTACTGTGTTCATTGGATATAACTAATGCACAGTACGATGACCCTTCACAAATTGCTCGTAAGTACAACTAGGCTAAATTACCGTTTTTCCCTTATAGTTACATCTAACTACTTAAGTACCACCGATTCCTCTAATGAATAATAGATCATAGTTCCACTATGACTAAGCCCCTCTTGGGCCAGGAGAGGGTGTGGCGCCACATTGTTTAAGACCCAGAATCAATCCTTAAGGGAATAATTTATCTACTTACCCCTGCTTATCCCTGCTTCAGGGAAGGAGTGAATTTCATCTTGTGTAGCTATGTTCCCAGCTCCCCAATTAGACGAATCCCCAAAATAGTAAGATTGTTGAGTCGATGATCTGGCTACTCTCACCCATAGAAATTAAAGGATCGCTCTCATAAGCAGGAGTTCACAACTCACTCAGGATTCAGGTCATGTTACCTATGGTCATCCTTGTGAAATGTAAGTCTCTATGATGAACAGTGTTATATAATGAGACTAAACATTTCGTGGTCTGGTCTTATACAAACTCCTTTGTATTTTATTAATCACATAAAGAGATTTTCATTTTATTCTTCAGTTACGAAAACTGATTGGAACTTCCCACTAACGCACGGTTACGGAGAAAACGGCGGCCAATTATTCTATAATTGTCAAATTAATAATAATAAATATAATCATATTATATTCATTTCTATAGTTTAATATTACATATAAACCATAGTATTTTCTCCTCCACTAGATATAAACCATATTTATATCCATTTTCCTCCAATTAATGTATCTCATACATAAAGTCAATCATATCATATATAATTAACCAGTTCAACTATATCATATATAATCGAACTCCCTCTTGTCAATTTGAACATTTCAAACTGACTCAAAAACTGATTCTCAATCATAAATAAATCCTAATTTGTCATAATCACAAATGTAATTAGATTGTCTTTGATCACATTTACTTAGAATTATGAATTTGTGGTATTTACTGTTACCGTTACTGTTACAGTTACCATTTAGGATCAAACTATAACGATAACAGCAATGGTTAACAGTGACTGTTAGCTATCGAAAAGATCTAATTTTATGTCACAAATCTCACTTTCTTTTTATGCTTAATATGCTTAATTATCCATTTTTGTCCAAACTCGAGCAAATCATGGATCTCGGAGCTTTGCAGACGGTTCGAGGTTGATTTGAAGCTGTTGGGAGTGATATCGAGCACCATGAGCCTCAAATGACACGAGAAGACGAAAATACCCTAGGATAGTTGGTGTAGCGGTGCTCGCATGGCGCAATTTCCAGAGGCATCGTATTGGTGCAACACCGCAATACTACAAAGATGTGCACGGGCATAAGGTCCCCGCACGAGGAGGACGCAGGCAGCACCTTAGTGCCCCTAGGCGCTATAGCTGTGCGCTTGAATATGGGATTTTTGGGGCACGACGCCATCACGATTTTTATATATATTACCTCTTTTTTTTAAGGTTTATCATGTTGAAACTCATGGAGGCTGAGGAGACACTTGAATTTTTTTTGTTTTCTTCCTCTATTTTTCTAGCATCTTAGCTTAGGATTTTACATTTCTTTTAGGTTGTAATCATGGATTGGATGTTGCTCCTCTACACCTTGTCAATGTATTGTGGAGGTAAGTTGTTTTTCTAGCTTTTGGAAGCAAGAACCTATCTAAATTTCTTGATGTTTCTTTTGATTAAACTCAATGCATTTGTTTTATGTTTCTTTGAATCTTGTTAGTAATTAGATGTATCTTTGTGTGTGGATTGGCATCTCTATCATGAATGTATATCTTAGCTATAGATTCTTAGTTTGCGTGTTCTTTCTTGTTCGTCTGCTAAAATCGCCTAAGTAACAAGGGTTTAAAATGTATGATAAGGAATATATTTAGGCTATCCATAGACCTTAAAGTGCATGCTAAACTTAGATTCAAAGATAACATGGTTAATCAATTAGGCTATCAAATTGACTTAATCACACAATGGAATCATTAATCTTAATGCAAATGTTATTTTTGGTTTTATATGGACGCTACCAAATCCAATAGGACTAAAATCATTTATTTTAATTAAGAATTGATTAGGGTAGATGTAAGATTTTTACGAACGCTATCGAACCCAGTTAATTGAGCATCCAGTTTAATTAAGTAATTAATTAATAACTAGGGTACTTGCTTAGTTTACCCTGATAATTCAATTGCCTGTAGTATCGATGAGCTTGGTTGCGCCAAGTAAGTCGATTGTGCACGAATGATTCAAATGTATGTTTAATCAAGAGAAATTGATGATCAAAGTTACTTAGGAACCTCTCTTGCTCTCAAAACTAGAATTTCCAATCCTATGTGACATTTACCCGTTATTTTTATTTTCATGCATGTTAGCACTCTATTCACACAAAACCCCTCCGCCCCAATTTACAGTTGTAACTAGGAATTGGCTTTACGAAACTTATTTTCGTGCTTCCCTAAAATCAGCTCGGACTTACCACTTGTACTACTTAATAGTATAAGTTCAGTCGATTTCAATAATTATAAATTTTATTTGATTGGCGGAGAGAGGTTTACAACACTCTTTCTTTAGTCCTTCAGTGACAATTCATAATTCTCACGTTGTATCCTTAACAATTAAGGATGTCCATTTATCGTGCGAGACTGGAGCCTGCGGGGACCCGCCCCGAACAGGGTGGGAAATTCCCAATTAGATAGAGAATGGAGGAGGGAGCAGGGATAATTTTTTTCCCGTTGGCTAAATGGGGATGGGGACAGGGATTATATTCCCCGTCTCAACCCGATTCCCCACTATATCATATAATTATATTATATCATAATAATTACTTCTTCTTCTTCTTCTTCTTATTATTATTATTAACTAATATTCTGTTTACGTAAACAAATATAGTTTATTATAATAATAATAAATTATTATTATTAATTATTATAATCTATATACCTTTTACAAAAATTATAGTATAAAAAGTTAGTTATTTTCTAATTTTCATTTCAATATTTTCGTAATTTAATACAATTCTAAATTGTTTTACACCTTAAATCATAAATATTGTAATATTTAAATAGAAAGCTTGACTATGATATTTTAATATTTAAATTTTAACTTTTAGAAATTATAAGATTGAATTATATTTTTACACATATAATAGTATTATTTTTATACTATTTTCTTTGAATGAAAAATTTATTGGAAATAACTCATTTAATATATATAATTTTACTTAGTTGAGAATAAACAAAATTTTTAAAAATGAATATATTAAAAAAAACAAACGGGATTTCCCCGCAGGGAATCTCTGCCCCGATCCCCATAGAAAATTTCGCAAGGACAAGAAAGGAAATAGAAGGGCAAGGATGGGAACGAGGAAGCCTTTTCCATGAACATCTCTAGTAACAATAACAATAATTAACAATAATGATAATGATATTGATACAATTTTCAAACGCAATTGAATTGAATACTCTCCGATCGTAAATCAATTTTTTTATTTTAATTACATATTTGAAAGTAAACCCCAGACATCAATAAGAATAGAAAACACAAATAAACACCACCTGAAACCTACTTTTCAGATTAACATTGAGGGTAAAACTTTGATTTGGTGTCATCTCATGCAAAGATTAGAACACAAAAATCAACATAAAACTTGATGAGCTCATCATAACTTCACTAGACAGAAGACTTTGGAAATACTTTACACTCAAGTCTTGAGTCTAATAGTTTGGCTTCTAAATATGAAAGGGTTAAGTGTCAAAAGGCCATCATAAAGCCAACACAACATGGCATAAAAAAGTGGAAAAGGCTTAATCTAAAACGTATCCCATTAGCGTTCTAGATAGCCAGCAATGTAGCGAAAATTGGAAAGCTTGATCTTTCACCTTTACAAACAGATTCCACCTGAATAAGTGGCTTCATATCTCTAGTATCTCTAGATTGAGTGGATACAAAAACTATTCTACTCTCTTTACTTCTCACCTTCCACCTATATTGGTTTTACCAAAACACAAATTACAGGGGTAGATATCTGCTCCGATCGAGTTCGTGAAAACCTATGATCTTGATGCCAAATTTCTATCATTCTTTTTACAAAGGGGCCAACCGAGCGGTCGATCATTCATTCATCTCATTAAAACAGTCAAATTGTTGTAACTTGTAATGTTTCTAAGAGTACCACTACCCCGTTTCACATTGGCTTCTACAAATCGTTTCCATGCCTTTAGTGGCCGATTTGCCTCACCCAATTCAGAGTTGCCTCCTGTTCTATAATTCCTGAACAAGCCTCTCGCTGCAAAACTCATGAACTCAGTAGGATCGATGTAACCACGCATTCTTGATATGAATCCACCCTCTCGAGAAAGACGCATTCTGAAATTCCAATCAGAAACAGATTGCTCTGCTGAGGAAACATCCAAATCGGACTGAGTTTGAGTTTCTTGCTTGGTGGGAGAATTGTAGTCAATGGAAATAAAGCTCCCACTACCAAATGACTCCCAATCAATTTGCTGCAACATAATGGCTGCTCGTTCTGTGCCACTCATTTGATGATTTTGCATATCCAACGCACGATCGTGAGCTAGTTTTTCAACTTGAAGCTTCATTTCAAGCAACCGATTTCCAACTCTTGAAGCAACTGCATCATATAACTTTCCCCTCGAGAACTTTTGTGCTTTTTCAGAGTTGAGTAAATCTTCAAATTCAATGGGATCACCTATTAGAATTGTCACCTGAATTTCCATGGTAACAACAACAAGAATAATTAAGAAAGATAAGACGAATAGTTTGAAAATATAAGTCTGCCGAGATACTAAAAGATTTATGAGATATATGGAAATTGATTACACAGAAAGAACAATATTTATATGAGACAAAGACTCATATAAATATTTATATGAGACAAAGACTCGGTAAATATATCGTCATTCACAAGAACCCGTTAAGCAACCCACCGTCTTTCCAATCTTGGGAATTTTAGCTCCAATAGGCATGATCTCCTGCATCCCCGTGTGAACAAATGGGATAACTGTAGGCACAGTGTCTGCATCTAAAATCAGCCTGCCAGGATAGGTAAACAGGCTGTGTAAAAACAGAAGAAAATATAGGAAGCTATGCTGTGAGAGACAGCAAAGATTCGAAGTCAAAATTCATCTATGGAAAAATGCACACTACTTAAATACCTTGTAACTAAGAACCAAACTTCCAAATTAGAGTCCATAACATTTTAAAAAAGCTACCAAAAATATGGATCTTCAGAAATACTTCAACCCATAATTATAAACCAAAAAACCAGTTCAATAGATGTCCACCTTGCAATGCCTCTTTTTGAAGAACCCATTGTTTTTCCACCATCTCGTGAACGACTTCCCTCTGGAAAGATGTGAACCCACCCTCCATGATTCAATTTTGAAATAGCCATGTCCATTCCCTAGGGCCATCAAGACAAAAAATAACGTGAAAAAACTAATATACAGATTAAAAATAATAATAAATATCAAGTGTAATGTAATAAAGCCAAAAGTTCAAACAAAAACTCAATCCATGCACAGACCAATTAGACTATGATTTTTCACAGATACTTCACTTTAAGAAACATGGAGTTCAATCTATCCAAACATCTTTATCTACCAGTAAAAGAAAATAGTAAGCAACTGAGAGGTCAAATAGTAAAAGAGAGGGATCCAAACATTGATAACCATATGACTTTTTCTTAAGCTTTTTAGACACCACTTCCACCCATTAGTTTCGTTGTTTTGTTGTCTACTTTTTAGGAGTGTTCTCAAAATTCAAGCCAAGTTTTGAAAACTAAAAAAAAGAAAATCTTTAATAACTTGTTTTTGTTATTGGAATTTGGTTAAGAATTCAAATACTTACTTAAGAAATATGAAAACTTGGGCAAAGAAAAATTGGAGAAACAAGCACAATTTTCAAAAACCAAATACTCATCAAATAGTACTTTAGAGAAATATATTATATTATTTGCCTCCAGACTAAGCATCCTAAGTCATCGAATTGGAATCCAATTATCAAACAAAAACAAAAATGTAAAAACGTTGAAACTGTATACACAATAAGTAATATTACATTCTCCAGGATCCTTCTTCAAGAGAAATATAAAGATAAGAGATACAGAATGGTTCTCAACACCTACATACGTCAGAAACAAAGGTAAAACTTCAGAAATTAGAATTTATACCACTCATTGCTAAACTTAACTCTGTTTAAAGATGATAAGTAAAGTATTTGATCATGTCTATAAACAGGTAATTGGAAGCAATCCATTGAAGGCAACCACAGACATGTCGACCACATTTCAAATGATAAACACCATGTATTCCATTCAAACTATACAAAACCTTTCAGAGCCAGTATAAGAAGAATTCTAAAGGCTGCAATACCTTCTGATAAATACCATCACCACGGGCAACTGGCAGGACTTTCACAGTACTAAAAAATGCAGAAGTGACAGAATTGTTAAAACATCGATCTGTTGCACATAGAGTCCATCTCAAGTTCTGGGCATCAAAAAGTACACTTGGAGGAAGCAGTGCTGCAATTACAAAAGGGTCGTCTACAGAGGCCACATGATTGCTAACCTGAAAAAATAAGAAGAAAAAATA
Source organism: Benincasa hispida (assembly GCF_009727055.1). Taxonomy (NCBI): domain Eukaryota; kingdom Viridiplantae; phylum Streptophyta; class Magnoliopsida; order Cucurbitales; family Cucurbitaceae; genus Benincasa; species Benincasa hispida. The sequence continues at coordinate 57,229,181 of NC_052350.1, read as the reverse complement.
CAGTGTTCCATTGTTGCCACAAATTATTCAAGAGACACAGGCATGCACATATAATGCTAGCTATACTCTTAACTAAAATATTCCTTCATGTCTTGGCAATACATCTAGCCAAAAAGCCTGGAATTAACATCCAAAAATGCAATGGAAAAACAAGTTAATAACGATCCTCACTGTAACAAGAGGTTGGTCCTTTGGTCTTTGCAACACAGCTTTGTGTAGTTTCTCAAGACCGTATACCTATAAGATAAACCAAAGGATCAAAACAAGATAGCAAATAAATGATTCAATAAGAAAGCAAACCACAGATTCCACTCATTTTCAACACCTGTACACGATTCAAACCATGCATAAACACATGGCAAACATTCCCAAGAACAGGAACAACTACAGCCTGAAGCATCCGAAGAATGAACGATTCTTCTCCATCGTTGAAATCCTTGCCAACTGTCTCCGTCAAAATTAAACCACCCACACATAGACAATTCAGCTTTTACAGAAACCACAATCAAAACAATCACTTCTTCCTCACATACAATCTCTACAGCATATTTAGACATATATGTACATAAAATCGATAAATTAAAACGCAAACTTAAAGGTCATATGTTAGAATCCCCTAGGCCCGATAATATTAGTTTCTTCAAGAGATGAATCTCATAGACTCGTACAGAGCGTGAAGTTCCCAGGCAACTAGACAAGAAATCTAACTAAAACGCTAAGGAGGAAGCAATGGAAAAGGAAACAGCACCTCGCTTGCGATAAAAAACAGTGGAGGACGGCAAATCATGGCGAAAATCACGAAACCTCTGAAGCCAAAGACAGAGAGTGAAGGAGAAGTAGCTATCGGAGAATATGGCAGGTCTGTGGCGGTGGTTGTCGACGGCGACACGGAAGCGATCCCTGAGGCGGAGCTGGAGGGAGCGGGCCTTGTTCTTCCAGAGATCAGTCCGGTCGATGAGATTGTGAGCCATAGAATTTCAGAAAGAGGAATCAGAGCAGAGCGGGGAGAGATTGTAGCAGTGAAAATGAGGGAATAGAGAATCGGAGGGTTTGATCGGAGAAGAAAGAAGAAGGCGGCGGCGAGTGAGGGGTTTTTGTTGCGTGTGTGTCGGTGTATGATACACCTGTTTTCCGATCCGACTCATCAGATAGCTTCACTATCACGTTATTACGTTATATCCATTTTCGGATTTACAATTACTCTAAATTATAGCATTAAATATTTAAATTTCCATCCACATCCAAATATTTCTTATTTACACATTATGATATCGACATGTTAACTTACTTAAAAAATTATAAAATGTTTATTTACTCATTCATTTTTTTTTAATTTTAAATATTCATATCTCATTAATTCTAATAAAATAAAGTTTTGCAACAAAATGACATTGACGGATACGAGGCTAAAATTCATAACTTGCAACAAAAAAAAAAAGTAATTCTAAATTTCTAAAGTAACTCGAAAAAAAAAAATCTAAAGTTGTTTTTTTTTCTGAATTTGATCAATTTAATATCATATATTGATTGAATGCATAAGAATTGTTTTTAATGATATTTAGGGCAAAAACTTATTCTAAAATTAAAATTGCTACATTTTTTAGTTTAAGGTTAAATATTATTAGCCATTATAATTTTATGCTAATATGCAAGTGAAAAAAACTAGATCCAAATTATTACAACAGTAAATAGGGAAAAAAAAATCACAAGAACTTACATGGTTCCAACTTAAGAGGTCTCGGTTGGGTGCTTCGAAACATTTTGAGATGAGTTCGTTTTGTTGAATTGAAGTTCGTCTCTTGAGTCAAAGAGGTAAAGACTCTTGAAGCAATGACAATATTCATTGAGCTTGAGAGTATTTCTTCACTCTCGAAGTCTCAATCTTGAATATTTTGGTTGAATATGTTGCTTGAAGATTGTCGAACTGTTAAATGACAATGTTGCAACATTTCTGACATATCTTTCTTTATTTCTGAGACTAAGAAATGAGGTGGTGAGGTGGTGATTTGGGAGTTGTTTCTTTCTCTCCTATTTCACTACTCAAAATTAGCTAAGCAAACCATGTTGCACGTAAAACTTTGGAGGATCAAGAAGTTTAGGATTCTTTATACTCCTTATCCTTAGTGGTTTAAATTGCTTATGGCTCAAGATGTAATCTTATATAGTTCGAACTATGCTTATATCTACGAATTCCTCAAATCCTCTCTCTCTCCCTATTATACACTAATGAAATATTACCCAAATTATGATTTTTTTATCCCAAACGAACTTTTTGTTATATTTCTAACAATTACTCATTTTTCTTAAATGTTGACTTTTTGAAATAACCATTTGAAAAGAAATAACTCTTATTCTTCAACGTGTATAAATCAATTTAAAATCAAAATGTAAACAAAACTCTTGAATAAATTAGTTTAGGTTACACCAAAAAGAGCATAACTCAACTAACATCTGCATATGTCAACAACCACAAAGCCTACCGTTTGAATTCCCAAACCCTACTATACTAAAAAAAAAAAAAAAATAGTTTTGATCAGTTTAATTGATAATTCAATCGACTTCTGTCAGTTTGATCAAGTAATCAAGTGTAAGTGTAACAGACTCGGTTTAGAAAAACTTGGTTTCACTTGTAATCCTCACTATTCATGTACAATAATGCAATTATTGACCATCATATAGACTTTCTCCAATTCTATACAAAAGGCCAAAGAAACTTCGTTCTTCACTTTTCCTCCTTTCTTACCCCATGTCATGGTTCCATTTTTCTCTTTTCTTTTGTTGGTTAAATTACAAATTTGATCTCTATGATTAGGAAAAAGTTACATTATAGTTCTTATGGTTTAAAAGTTAAAATTTAGTAATTACAGTTTTATAAACCCAAACCATAAAAACTAAATTATAATTATAAACCATAAGGACTAAATCTTAATTATCTCTAAATTATACGGACCAAATTATATAATTTAACCCTTTCTATTTTACCCCGTGGCCAAACAAAAGTAGCACGAGGCTATGGTTTCAAGAGAAATGAACAAATAACAAGAAAATAAAGGGGCACCATTCAAAATGATGGTTTCCAATTGATTCTTCTATTTTAACAAATTAGAGTAATGGTATCATAATTGCAGAGTTCTTCCCCCACAGCATTCACTGATGATTAGCATATGAAGATTTGATAATTTGCAAAAGCATTGCCAGTGTCTAAGTAGTTAACATCAACCACAGTATCCCCAAGATCATCTGGAAAGTATCACAGGTTCAGCTTCCACATATTACTTTAAAGCAAAATAATAATGCAATGAAATAAATGGTTGAATAAAAATTAATTCCTATAGCATAAGCTTTAAAAGGTCTTGATCACGTTTCAGCTTTGGATTATGCCTCTATTTAGTATCGATTATTAATATTATACATGAAAGAGAATGAATGTGTCAAGTAAATTGATTAAATTATGACGTCTAACCATTCACTTGGATTTGCCTTCTTACGCCATGTTAATTATGACGTCTAACCATTCACTTGGCCTTCTTACATCATGTTAAATCAATTAATAGTTAAATGATAGATATCATGTCAACATTCAATCAACAATGTTACCAACAAAGACTAAACAGATGACCTTTTTTTTAATTTCAGAATTAGAAAATGTAGTAAAAAGAAAAATTCTCAAAGTTAAAAGGATCAAATATGCACAATGCTCAAAGTTGGAAGTTGGAGGATCAATTTTATAATCTAAAAGGAAAAATTTTCAAAATCATGAGCCTTGGAGAAAGTTAGAGAAACAAACCTTCATAAATAGTTCTTGCTATATGTACATAATTAGGTATGATATCTTTGTATATGATTCCATCTGGACGAGCATCCAGCACCACAAGAACACCTATAATGGACATTTTTAAAAAACAGTCAAGTTTTCACTAAGAACAAATGGAAGGGAATACCAAAAAAAAAAAAAAAGGCCCAACGCCCAAAAGGACCCAATTAACCTAGGAAAGGGCTCTTTCTACCTACAGAAATCCAAAGAGAAGGCCAACAAAAAATAAATAAGATTGCCAAAAAATTAGGGAAAGAGAGAACTAAAACAAATTTTAGTTTGATATACAAAATCTTTCTTATCTCATAGAGATAACGGTAAGTTTAGGCACAGTTCAACTAATTTTATAGATATATGGGAAAAATGGAAATAAAAGTAGTAGGATATTAGGTTTGTAGTCTGTTTAATGGACAACTAAACCAAACTAAGAAAGATTACCTGGTGCCTCCCAGTCCTTGGTAGAATTGCTGGGCATAGGTGCCAACCAAAGGATATTTCTCAAGTTCATTGAATCATCATAGGATACATTAGATCCTACATTAGAAAATTATAGTAATTAGCAAACAATCATTTTGAAGGGAGAAAGTGCAGATCAAAGCATTTGAAACATCAGCATTTCCCTATCTTTCAGCAGAGGGAGGGAGGAAATGGAAACAGAAGCAAGAGTTCAAGAGGCTCAGCTCTTAAAGAAAAAAAAGAAAGCTCAATTTTTTTTCAGAAAAAACAACTTTCATTGGGAAAAGAACCTTTGGAGTTTAGAGTTTTCTATTAACATTTTTGAAGCAAACTATAAAATTACATCCCAAAGATCTCAAACTCCTTTTTGTTTTTATTATTAGACTTATAACCCCTTTCATATTTTCTTCTTAAGTTTAGTCTTTTTTCCATGTTCTTCCACATGAAATAGATAGAGAAGGGACAAACTTCAGGTGAAAAGGTCTAAAAAAGAGAGGCTACAATGTCTGGTTAAGTTTTTCTTTCTGAACTTAATCTAAACATAGTTTATTGAAAAGGACATACTCAACAAGATGGAGAGTCAAACATAGCTTCAACACAAAGCATGTTTTTCCAGGCTTTTTGGAACAATTAGCAGTAAAAAATTGATTTTAGCTCAAGGCTTATGGGCTAGCAAAACCATATCACCTCCATGAGATTGAGGTCAAAAAAGAATTGCATATGATGCACGATACAGTTTGTCTTTACCTATTTGACAATAACCCATGTTGCATGGAAAAGCCTTCTCATCGTAAGCTGGGAACTCCTTGGCATGAAACCTGCCAAATGCAAAACTCGTCACGTCTCGGAGCTTTCATCGAAGAAAACTCCAAATATCAAATAAAACAGTTTTCAGGAGAAAAAGAAAAGGAAGAAAGAACTCACAAAATACCGAGCCTGTTGTTGTCGAAGGCAAGAAAAAGATGACCGTGAAATAAATCGAAACGGTTCAATGTAATGTTTAACCCCATAGCAGAAGATCGAGCAACAATGAGCTCAAACAGGAACTGAAGATATGAATTTAGTTCCTGCAAGTTAAATACCATACAACATTTATAAGTCCAAATCAAATGTCACAATTATCATAAACAATAGTCAGAGTGTAAAGATAGACCTCGCTTATGAAGCGTCTCCCATATGGTGTTCTTGTGAGTTCGCATTTGTGCCTTCTTGATCCATGAATGTCAGGTATCTATTACATTACTAAAGCGAGAAGGAGTTAATAACTAGGCTCTCAATCCTTACTAAACTTATTCAGATTTTGTGATTGACTTCTTATCATCACCACATAACACATGATATCAATGTTCAAGTAGAACAAGGATAGAAACTCTATCGTTAATTAAAGTTCCAGTTAAGAGCTTTTAAACTAGAGAGAGTGTCAATTAAGGGGGTCTCTGGGACACTAAATTGAGTTATGAAATCTGGAGTTAATATGTTGGAGTTAGAAAAGTTTGTATTTAAGGTACAAAATTGTAAAATGGAGTTCCTTGATAAAAGTAGAGGAAGATGGAGTTTCTCAATAAATGTGTAAAATTCCATAGTGTTTACTATTGATGTTATTTAACACCAACTTATAAAGTTGGTGGGTCAAACACCCCTCTATTTTCAACATGCTTTTTGAAAGATAAATTGAAGTATGTACTTTGATTCACGATCCAATACATAAACTAATTACGATTTGAGCTCAAGATTTGAATATCATGTTCCATTCAATCAAAAGGCTTATGCAGTTTTGAATCTTTTGATGAAACTAACTCATATACTCCAAAGATGAGCCAACCTGAGTTTCAACACAGATTATAATGATTCACACTTAAAACTTGTTCAAGGATAGATTACCATTACATTAAAAAACTTATGCTATAGACTACAATAATACATTCTAACATTCACATACACATTAGGCTAAATATACAAAATGGTTCCTAATCTTTTAAAAATTATAAGTTTTACCCTTTGACCTTAATCTCGTCAAGTTTTAATTTTATGTGTTAAAAATTCTCAATCGGGTCCTATTGAAAGAAAAAGAAAAATCAAATTGTCAACAAAAAGTATCAACATGTTAAACAAATGGAACATTACTCAATATGCTGCTAGAAACTTAAAATTTTCTAGCATTACGGTAGCATCTAAAAATTTTCAATTCTATTAATTGCGTAAAAAAATGTTCGTTTTGTTCATTTTGGACATCCAATAAAAAGAGTTGAAAGATACATATAGAGAAGATCAACCTGACATCTGGCATACACAAATCGAGAAATAAAAGGTGTCTTTGAAAAAAAAAACAATTCCTACCTAAACACATAAACCCAACCAGTCCATCTACAAAGTTTACGTACAAGTAAATAGCCAATTTGGTTAAAAAAAAAAAATTAGAATTTAGTCCTTATATTTTATAATTAAAATATAGGGACCTTATAGTCTATCTTTGAGCTAGTTGGGCTTCGAGATTGCAGGTACGCGAAAAGAATTCACTTTTGACTTTCTACTTTGATGTTTGTGCCCGGACCAATTGCCTTAGTTAGAAAGAAGGCATTTTTTAAGAAACTCCCTTCTGATAGATCAAAACTCTTATCAATAGTTCCTACAAATAACTATTAATAGGGATTTTATCAAACCATCAAATTATTTATGAGGTTTTATAAAAAATATGAGACTAAATTCTAACTTTTAAAATCATACAACTAAATTGTAACTTTCACCCAATAATGGGATCAAATGTGTAATTCATCAACTATCTGTAAACAAGTTTAAAGTGAATAAATAAAACTCACAGGGATTATAGCAGGATCAAGGGTACGATGGATGGCCCCAGGGTCTCCACCAGAATCAACACCAAGGCGAGCGAGTTCAAGAACCGACTGAGGCGGCCACCAAACGAGCTCATCCTCCTCTCTCCGACTCCGATTATCGAATCTGGTCGACCTCAAGCTCCGTCTACTGGAGAATTTCGCGATGTATGGAGTTGAATGGAAGGGAACAAGGAATTTGAAACAGGATTTTAGCTCCTTCGCTACGCTAGGGTTCACAGACGAAGCTTGAGATTTAGAACCGAGAAGATTGAGCAAATCGGAGGGAGTGGCTTTGGGAATTGGGGATCGTTTGTTGTAATAGGAAGAAAGAGCAAAAGGGGTGACTGAGAGAGAGAGGGAGAGGAAAATGGTGAATCTGAAAGAGATTGAAGGGTTACCCATTTGAGGCCTCTGTGTGGAGCTGATGAAAATGCATAGTAATGGAGATGAAGAACTGAGGAAGAAGATGAGAATGGAGTGCGACAAGTGTTTGAATCAGATCGGCCGTCTTCCCCAAACGAATTACAAGATGGTTCATGATTGTGGGGACAAAAAAATCGACCTCTTTCCCCTAAATAACTTCAAATCATTCCTTTTCCCTAATTAAATTTAAAAACCACCCAAAAAATCTAAAATTGGATAAAATCATTACATGCTACTGTTATAAAAGTTGGATAATCTGAAACCTAACTCTTTCATTAATAAAATAATAAAATATTTTTGCTTTTATTTTTTCCATTCTTTTAACAACTCGAAGCCCAACTCTTTGACTACTTATGTTTTTTTTACAGTTAATAATATTCCATTTGTTTAATTCTAAATCATTTTTCTCCAAGTTTTTGGAATGCCCCAAATTCTACTTGAGCGTCCAAATTTGGGTCAATCCCAGCAAAGACATCTCTAAACATGGTCCTAAAATCAACTATCTCACTAATCTCGTTTTTTTATTTTGATAGTAATATTACTAGTCTTTTGACAATATAAACAATAATGTTATTTTGAGATTAAAAAATTTCTATGATTGATTTGATATACTCAATATTAATTTTTAATTTCAAATTATTGTTTTTGTTTAAAGTTGTTAGAAACTTATGCAAAAATATAGATATTAACTTTGGACTATTGTAAATAATATTTAAGGTTCTTTAGGATGTGTTGTAGACTGCAAGTGCATTTTCGTGATTGAATTTCATTAATAAATTTAATTATATGTCCAATGTTTTTTATTCACAACTGGAAGAAGATCCTCTATTACGCCTAGATCGATCATGTTGAGTCACATAGTGTCCACAATCGCCACGCCCTCTTACATTTGATGGTTAACTTTCCTTTGTAAAGTGTATACCCTCACTACGTTGTCGATATGTCACATACTGGTCATAGACATCTGGATGGACATGTGAAGTTTGTCCTTCTTCTATACTTAGTGTACTGAGGGTTGTTGGAAAAAATTCAAATATTGAGGGAAAGGACATCATGGAAGTATGTGTAAAATGATCAAGTGTCATTGTTGGATATTCATTCCGAACATTAAGTCGAATAGGAACATCCTGATGTCTTGCTGGATCACCTTGTTCTTCCATTGAAACATCACCATCAAAATATCGCACTCGATATATAGAAGTGAGTCTGCGCAAGGCTCTTTGAGCAAATAATGACAAATTTGGAAGCTCGGCCTGAAAGAGAATTGAATAACAAGTTAATGACTTTGAAATTTATTTTGGTGTGCAATGAATAAATAAAATCAAACAACCAATAAACTCATACCAACAAGTGATAGGATGCTCCTGCTTCAGTTATGTACCACCTGCTCACAGTGAAATGTCATTCAATATATCCAGGCTCAGTACCTACACCATTGTTAATAGGAGGTCCATTAATAACCAAACTTTGATGATTTTCCCAGATTGAAATTTGAACAGCCAAATATGCAATCCAATCTCGCTCATGTCTGCCCCTTAGATTGTGTGAATGAAGTCGGGCATCTGTGTTGCAAGGTTGAGGAATTTGTTGCAACATCCTAAATTGACGCATCACATGAATTGGGTGATGCCACTCCACAACGAAGAAGCATATGAGTGGACATCTGGATGTCCATATCTCATTACCATCGAGACAGTATGGTGGCAATAGTTGGATAAAATGATTATATGGCTCTCAAATAATCTGTATGCACATGTGTCAAAATATTAATGAACCAGAAGATTGAAATATTATGAATATATGATATATGAATGAATAAAATATTACCTAGTTAGGCGTATGTGTATCTAGTATTTGCCTATATTGTACTAGAACATGCGTCGATGCTCTAATTACAGAATAGTTGTCATTCCATCTACAACAATCACAAGTTGAATTTTAGCTATTAGTATTTCATAATGAACACAACAATACTGAGGTAAATATGCTTACCGTACTGCAAGTGGTCTGTCACCTAAGTTGTTCTCGTATCGATGGAGTCGTCGAGGCACTAAAAGAGGAAATTGATCCCATGCCCAAATCTGCAGTAATAGAAGTGGGCCTACAATGTTTTTTCCATCTATAATTGCACCCTTGCATAGTTGCCTATATAACCATGCAAGATATTCAAAGCCCCAACTGTAAGTCCTGACAACATCAAAATCTACCAAAAGAGGAAGATACATCAGGTGCACTCTACTGTTGGATTTGTCGGGAAATACCAATCCTCCAATCAACGTGAGAATATATGCTCAAGCATATTGTTGCATGTCTTCTTCATCTGCATTATTTGGTAGATGGGCAAAGTTGTTAAATTGATCAGCTAACCATGGTAGGCTTAGACAACCTCCCTTAAGAACGGGGTCATTCGTGGTTACGCTTAAAAGAAGGGCACAAAGTTATTCTTAATCATAATTTAGTGATCCGATCAATGGTCTTCCATTAATCGAGAATCCAAATTGGATAGCTACATCTTGAAGTGTAATTGTACACTCTCCATGCAACATGTGAAAAGTGTGTGTCTCCTGCCACCATCGTTCTACTAATGCCATTATCAGATGTCAGTCTAGTTGTATAAATTTTATATAAGAGACTCTGTAGAATTCTGCCGCTCGTAGATAGTTCAATATACGAGTGTCTAGGTTACCGTGCCTTTGAATACAATGCATAACATTGATATGCTCGTCTTCCCAAACAACCTCAGATCTATGGCTGCGCTGTAAGTACAAAACCGAGTCGTTGTATGGCCATGTGGTAACATCCTCGTCCATCTGATCCCATAAAAACAATATTAAATTTAACTTAAATATTTAGTAAAAATCAATGTGATTACATTCAATAAATACAATGATAGTTAATAAAGAATACACCCTTCATTGTATAAATACAATGAAAATTAATAAAGAATAAATAAGTAAAAGAAATTACAATCAATAAGGACAATTAAAAATAAATAACTAAGTCGCATCACGAGCTCGATTGGGAATATTCTGTATATTATGCCCTCTTTGTCTACAAATTGTGCACCGTGTCTTGTAACGTTCCCTCCAATCCATCTTCTTTTGCATGCGAGAAGTACATGGTCTACCAACTTTCCTAACTCGTGATTCGTCTGGATAAATAGTGGGGAAGTTAGGATTAAGCCAACATTTTTTATCAGAGATAGCCTCGAATTGGAGTAAATAACATACCAAATAGGTGGGAATTTTGTAATAGTCTTCAATGTAGTAAAAGTAGTCTACCCCAATGGTCTTACACGCAGCCATAGCGTGAGAACAAGGGATTCTAAAATTCTGCCACTTATTGCATGTGCATGTTCTTTCATTTAATTTTATTCGGTGTATAGTTCCATTCATTAGTGTTATTGGGTTGATTGAGGTGGTGACGTCACACAACCCTGCTCGATGGTCAAATATGTTGACGGAATGTTTAGTTGCATATTATTCCCAACAAGTTATTTTCTTTATCACATACCTATGACAAATACGACAATTACTTAGAATACCTCTACAGTCAATATCAAAACGTGGGTAACTAAGATGTGAATAATTTACCTTGTGAAACACTCTCCCGATTCAAGAGCAGTCTTTATTTCTACACGATGAGCAACGAAATAAGCAATAGTTTGATAAAACGTTGCTTGGACTAGTGCAGTGATGGGTAGCTTTCTGGCTCCTTTCAGAACAACATTTATACTTTTGGCCACATTCGTGGTTAGCCATCCATAACGATGACCACCATCATGTGACTGTGTCGACTGCTTAGGATCTATGGAAGTACAATATCGTAAGCAATTTGTGTTTGCTGTTTGAAGTTTGGTCATACAGTTATTAAACTTCCTAACTAGAAATTTTGATACTGCACTATACACCAAACTCTTCAATAGACTATTTTTATACTTGTTGTTAAAATTACTCGCCACATGTCGCAAGCAGAATCTGTGGTGTACTCCAACTCAACTATTGTTAGGGTTTCTGATAGCAGATATAATGCCTTTGTGTCTATCTGAAATTATACACATTCCCTCTCTTCTTTGCACTACATGATCCCATAAATTTCTAAAAAATCAGCCCCATGAGTCAGCATTTTCCTCCGGTACAATAGTGTATGCAACTGGATAGACGTGATCATTTACATCGACTGAGATAGCTATTAACAATGTTCCTTCATACTTCCCATACAAATGGGTTCCGTCAATTTGAAGTAGCGGCCTACAATGCTTGAAACCCTCAATAACAAGCCCAAACGACCAAAACACGTTATTGAACATTACAATCCTTTCATCACAATCCACTTCATTTTACCTCCAATGGACGATTGTATCGAGGTTTTGATTTGTAAAATATTCATCCATTTAGATAGCAAATTGTATGATTCGATCCAATCTCCGAATATCTTCGCAATTGTCTTTCTTCTTCCGTCCAATATTTTCCAGTAACTAACGGAATAACCATACTTTTTCAAGATAATATCTTGTAATGTTTTGATGTAAACTGACGGATTTTTTTTCACTATGTTGCTTACCTCAGATGCAATTAGATTTGAGTCCAATTGATTGTGATCCTGACTCAGTCTTGCATATACACAGGAATGTGGGCCATTATACTGGATAATTTCAAATTTACCGTGTTTTTTTACGATAAACAGTGCGAAGTCTCCACGTGCACCCATTGTTATATCTTCTTGAAGCCAATCTTCTTCGCATAGTCCTTCAATCCGGTCACGAACGTTTCAAACTCCAATCCGAAATCCCAAAATGAGCACCACTACTAGAAAATTCTATGTATTCTCTTGCGATTGAGAATTCAAGTAAAAGTTGTGGGCTTTGCTTAAATTTTAGAGAGGGGGGAAAGGAAGAGAAGAGGAAAGAAGAAAACTTACTTTTCTTCTCTGTGTTTTTTAGGGAGAAAAACCACAGAGAAAGTTCTTTGTGTCAAAAACAAAGTTGTAGAAGAACAAAACTGAACCCATCTTCCACCTACTGGTTGAGAAAATTAAGGGGAGGGTCTCCCTTTAATTAAATTAAAATTAAAATTAATTTATTTTAATATATATATATATACACTATATGTTATATCAAATACAATATAACCTATAGTTCTATTTTCTCTCAATAATACATGGTATTTAATATAAATCACATTTATACTAAATTCAATTATATGAATCACATCTATATAATTAATCTTTGAATCACATTCAAATATTTAATTTCCTCTCTACCATTTATGATAATTAACATAAATCATATTTATATTAAAATTTAATTATATGAATCTCATTCATATAATTAGTATTTGAATCATATTCAAATATTTAATTCCTCTTAAGATAAACTATATATTATAATGTATCAAATACATTATATTAATTATATCATATATAATTAATTTAATTAATTATATCACATATAGTTAATTCTCTCAATCAATTTGAACAATTCAAATTAATCTAAAATTAATTTTGAATAATTCCTGTTGAGCTACAGGCGACCTTATGGACCTGTAGATTGAAGCTTCAATACTATTTTGATAATTAATTAAATTCTTTAATCAAATTATCCAACATCCATTAATTTTCGGCCACTCCACTAAAGACCGACAGCTGCACTCTTTGCACTATAGATATATTCTTCTGTGTCTATTAGATATAACTAGTCAATAATGTAATGACCCTTCACAAATTGCTCGTCAGTACAACTGGGCCAAAACTACTGGCCCATGTAGTTACATTTAACTCTACCACTGATCCCTCTAATGAACAACAAGTCATAGTCCAATTATGACCAAGTCCCTCTCGAACCAAGAGAGGGTGTGGTCACATGGTTCAAGCCTTAGAATCAGTCTTTAGGGAAAAATTTACCTATTTACCCCAGACATCAGAGAAAAAGTGAATTTCGTCTTGTGTAGTTGTATTTCCAACTCCTAATTAGCAAATCTCTAAAATGATAGGCATATTGAGTTGAAAATCTGGCCACTCTCACCCATACAAATTAAAAGACCGCCTTCATAGGTAAGAGTTCACAACTCACTTAGGATTCAGGTCATATCACCTATGGTTATCCTGATGAAATGTAAGTCTCTATTATTAATGACGTTATATAATTAGAGTAGTCATTTTGTGGTTTTGTCTTATACAAACTCTTTGTATAAGATACCTTCGCTCACATGTCTCCACATGAACTATCGGAATCAAATCATTTGTAGTACTTTACAACACTTGTAGCATCTACAAAGCGGGTCGTATCCGTAGTGTTTTCAGGATAATGTACCCAGCCTTATCTATCTACTATAGACTGTTTAGGTTATCATTTAAACATGATTCACCTATATGTCTCTACACACATGTTTAAATTACATAAAATAACTTAGGATCTTAGTTTATTGGATTGGGTGTATGATCATAAAATAACAATTATTTAATTAATAACAATTTGTTTATACAATGTTTACCAACTACGAGAATATTAAAGAGATTTAGGACATCAATCTCAACATCAGAATGCTTAATAAATGCATATTCGCTGAAAATCTAAAAAATATAAAACATAATATGAGTGGTCTATCAAACATACCCTAGAAATTTATGAAATATAGACCTAGCTATCTATGTAGTAAGCTCTAAGATATTATGAAGTAAATTTGATCAAAAGAGAGACAGAGAGACAGAGAGAAAATATGATAAGAAAATGATTTTAAAATCTGAAAAAGGAAAATGTACTTTTTTAGGCTAACAATAACAACAAAAGAAACTACAAACAAACCTCTTAGAGAATACTATCTAGAAATAAATTCTTTCCAAGTTAAAGAAAAAACTCTGCAAAGGCATGAGTAGCTTTGTTCGCCTTCAGAAAAACATGACAAAAACCAAGGCATTTTCGAGGAAGATTTAGTTACACTATATAAGGGTGTTTGGGGTGAGAAGATGAGATGAAATGAGTTGAGATATGAACCAAACTCATTATTTAAGAGGCCAACTTCGTATGTCATCGATATTTTATACCATGTCCACCAACAGTGCAATCAACCCTCATCACCACCAATGCCTCTTTGCTCAACTTCGACGACTACCTCTGACGACCAACTTTAGCAACCACTTTTGATGACCAACTCCAACAACCACCTCCGATGAATATCTCTGATGGCCAACTCCAACAATTTGACAACCACGTCCGACAAGCAACTCTGATGACCTCCTTTAATAGGCAAAATCGACAACCACCGCCTACGCCCAACTCCAACAACATCCAACCACCACTATTGAGGGCTAACTCTGGTGACCTCCGACGACGACCATTCCACCAACTCCGACAACCATTATTTTAAATTATGACTACTACAATTTGGGTTTTATTGACACACGATCTTTTTTCTTTTCTTTTTTTTTTTTTTTTGACATTCGTGACATAATACTGTCAATACAACCTTCATGTAAAGCTTAAAAGTAACTGTTAATTTAAAAATTCATATAAAACATCAATAAATGTTTATATTTAAGTTGGCGCACAAAATTGTCAATAAAGCCACCATTATTGATACAAAAGTACATATGTTCCATCAAAACGTTCAATTCTCGATTTTTTTATTAGTTCATAATATTTCATAGTCATTCTTTATAGTAATTTAACATAAATAAAATCACTGTTATCATGTAAGAAATCAAACAAACTTGTATGTAAAAATACTTTTGAGAAACAATTGTCAAACACATGAATGCTTTTATTTTAAAAAGTTTTTATTAAAAGTGTTAAAGTGAAAATGACTTAACTAGAAACGTCACATGTACAAATTGATAAAATGATTGCATAAATTTTTTTAAAAAAAAAAAAATTGAAATGCATGATCCAAAAGTGAACCTTAAACCCCATTTATCAAAATTCTCAACAATACATATGTGTTGAAAAAAACAATAAAATAAAGTGTAACCTATAGTTTATTAAAAAAAAATAAATGTAGAATTATTGAATAAAAAATTTCCAAACAAAAATAATCATCATAAAAATATATTATTTATATAAAAAAAAAAATTCACCATATACCTTGATATATAAACTCAGCACTTTAAACACCTAAAACACAGACATATAAACTCCATGAACATATAAATTTTAGATATATGAACTCAACTCAATGCGTCAAATAGTCGTTATAGGTTAAACATCCTCTTCAAGG
This sequence comes from Benincasa hispida, assembly GCF_009727055.1. Taxonomy (NCBI): domain Eukaryota; kingdom Viridiplantae; phylum Streptophyta; class Magnoliopsida; order Cucurbitales; family Cucurbitaceae; genus Benincasa; species Benincasa hispida. Next base: position 57,213,444 of record NC_052350.1, on the reverse strand, counting down.
TCATTTTCGATATAACCGTATGTAAAGAAAGTGCGATTGCCATAATTACGATGATTTTCATTATTTTTACTATTTCTTAAGAAATATTATATGATTGACTTACTTAATAAGCAATATTTTTCCAAAATCCCAACTTTAATTATCTTTCATAACTAGATTTCCGAACTTTTTTTTAACAATTTTAACTTTGTAATACACTCTCTCTTCTATTAAATGTTAGTACTATTTTGCAATTAGAAATATTAAAAGTAATTATAATGTTTTTGGTAATAACCTTTTAGAGATATTTAAAAAAATAATTAATTTCATTAAATGGTATATATCACTTAAATTTAAGAAAATATTTATATCATCTTATAATACATTCTCTCTCATATTAAATGTTGTATTACTTTATAATTAAATTTTTTAACAAATTCTCACTTAATTTAGTATTTATTAAATTTGGTTTATATTTTATTAATGCAAGATTTGTCATAACATCATTCTCTTGATTTGATGAGTTTTTTCTTTTGGAGGATATTTCTTTAAATTAGTTTCAAATTTTTTACAAATTTTTCTTGATTATATTTTTTTGGATATTGACTTAAAATCCATAATCTCTAATTTGGTTGATTGTATTCAATGTAGAATTATTGCTACAAATATTTATTTTTATTTGTGTTTCGTATCATATGTATAGATATAAGATTTATTTCAAACATATATAATGTTATTTTAAAGATATACAAGTTTTATTCATGTGCGAGTTATTGATGATTGTCTGATTGAACCCTAGGATAGGGAGTGAAACTATTTGGTCGGTGAAGCAAGTGAGAATCAATGGTTGTCGTTTGATTCGGACAAGGAGGAACGATGGAGTCATTGTTGTTAGAATCCATGTTGTCGTCTGATTCAGTTAAGGAGGAACGATGGAGCCGTCCGATTCAATGGATCCGTTGCCATTGGAATTCATGTTGGAGAGGAGAGAATGGAGTTGGTCAATGGAGGGTTTGATGCCCATGGAGCAGAGGAGGGCACCGAGCTCAAGCTACATGAGGTTTCCGTTTGAGTTCATGGCGAAATGCCTGAAAATGTTGTGCAATTGCTTGAGTTGCTGACCTGATTGAATGGAAGCCATGAATTCAAAAGATTTGATAAAATCCGTGAGGAGGAGTTTGTCGAGGTTAGGGGAGATTTCTTTCACATATTTGATTTTGAAAACAAAATAGTTTTGAAAAAGAAAAATCATTTAATGCACATGAATGATATATTTTTTTCCAACGTGTCATTTACCCCTAAATTATATTAACCTAATTTGATTCGATTTTTTTTATTTTTGTGCAAATTTCTGTTTCAGAATGGATTTAATCTATTAAGTGGCGACGAACTATTTGGAGTTTATTTCCGGACGGTGGCCTTTCGAGCAACGGCGTGTTTCTTCAGCCTCCACTTTGTTCATTAATTTCATCGGCGATCGCAAGGTTAGTTTTCTTTCTTCTAACTTTTCTAAATCCAATAGTGAATTGATACTTATTTGATATTATGAATTCAAAATCTTAGCATACATATTTAGTTATACTCTGTATTCTCTATATAAACTAAGATTTAAGGTTTCTCTTCTCTTTATCTTTGTTTTTCTTCATGACATGATGAGCGAGTATCCTTTTCTTGTATGAACTTTATGAATCAAGATTTCAGAAAGATAATTTTTGAATTGGAATACATAATCATTACAAGTATGGCAGCAAGATTTGAAGCGGAGAAATTTGATGGAAAAGGAGATTTTGTGCTTTGGAAAATGAAAATGAAAGCACTTATAGTTCAACAACAAAAAGGTCTTCTCCAGACGCCGGCGAAGGATCGAGTTCAAGAATTGGGCTACATCGCCTACAGCACGGTGATATTACATTTGGCAGACAATGTGCTTATCCGAGTCGGCGATATTGAATCAGCCGAAGAGTCGTGGGAAAGATTAGAACAACTATTCTCAAGAAAATCGTTTGGAGATAAGTTGTATGTAAAGATGAGATTCTTCGGATATCGAATGGATCCCTCGAAGAATCTTGAAGAAAACTTGGAAGAATTTAGCGAGATCATGAGGGATCTTTTGAGGATCGAGGTGAAGATGTCGGATGAAGATCAAGATGTGATTCTTCTCAATTCACTTCCAAATATGTATAGTGAAGTGAAAGGAAGATTAGTTTATGGCATTAGAGATTCATTGAATGTTGGGATGGTTGTGGGTGCATTGAGAGCAAAGGATATGGAAATGAAGGAGAAAAGAAAAGATGGTATAGAAAGAGGTAGGAAGTGTTACCATTGTCAGAAAGAAGGGCATCTTCGACGTAATTGTCCAACGCGTAAGAGCAAAGAATGGATAATGAGTTCGGGCTGCACGACCCACACGACGCCGAACAAAGATTACTTGATCGATTTCGTTCAAACTGATGAAACAGAAGTGTTGGGATTCAATGAGCAGTTTGTAGTCAAAGGCATAGGTTTAGTGAAAATCAAAACTCATGATGGCCAAATAAGAACATTGTCAAATGTTAAGTATGTTCCAAATTTGAGAAATGTTATTTCTTTGGGAACATTGGATGAAAAGGGTTGTAGTATCAAGACAGAAGAAGGCACATTGAAGGTATATAAAGATTCTTCACTCAAACTGAAGGGCAGACTTACTAATGGCCTCTATATATTGGAAGGATCAGCAACTACAAACTGATGCTGCAAAGAGCAGCAAACAGTGATGCATTACAAACAGGTATTTTCCATTTGTGAACATTGAACATGCCTTAATATCATAGCAACCAAAGCTTCCATTTAATTTTTAAATTAAACACCTGCAAATGTATTCCAAACACACTAATTTGTTTATAGTACTAGATAATTTGTGTTCAGAATTAGTTGTTTGTTGTTTAATCGAAGTTTAAAATGTCTGTGTTTAACTTTTTCTTGTCAGTACGTTCATACGGAACTTGTGTTTTTGGATGATTAGGTTCTAGACGTATTTTGCAAGACGAGGGCGAAGTAAAATGCCAACCAACACGTCAAAATCAAAGTTTTGAACTAAAAATGTGTTTTAAATTTTTTTTTAATGTAACTAACTTATTTGGTAGTCTAATCATCCAAAAATATATATCACCCGTTAGTTTGTTTAGTAAAATCTTAATATAATAAGAACCAAAATAAACATTTTTTAAAAGTTTAAGGATTAAAACAAATATTTTTAAAAGGTCCAAAATAGAATATTAATCCAAATTCTATTTTTCCAAATTTAAGAATCAAAATAAGTTTAAAACGGATTATTTGAATTTGAATTTTACTTTTAAGTCCTACCCAAAATTTCTAGATCTGGAAAGAAATTCTAAAATAAGATTTCATGAAATTTGATTTGGGATGAAAATTTGATTATATCCATATTCACCCATTCAAATTGAAATTTATATAACTTACTATTTGATGTAAATTTTACTAACAATTTACCATTTGAATCATAATTTCTAACTTCATACGGATTTTAAATCAGCAAGTCCGTTTAAAATAATTTTCTTTTTATTTCAAAAAAAAAAAAAGGTTAAATCTGAAATTGATATTCCCCAATTAGCTAAAAAATTCCCTTTTCTATAAATATTTATTATTTACTGTATTTTACCTTCATCTATTATTTTCTTCTCAAACTAAGATAATTTACACATTAAACACAAACTATTTAATATAATTCAATTATAATAATCTACACCTCAAACACATACTATGATATAATTCAAATTAAATAATCTACACTTCAAACATAAATTATTATAATTATAAAAATGAAATTGCTAAAACCTTGTCCAATAGTTTTTGTTTTCACCCATAAACTAAAAATAATGTACTTCAAGAATTCAAGCATATAAGGCATAGTTTCCGAAATTTTGAAAGTTCAAAATTTCGAACTTCAACTACTAGAAAAATCAAAGGGCAAAGAGTAATACCAAAATGGAGAGAACTAAGATTTGATTTTTTTTCAAATAAAATATCAAAACTATGTAAGATCATATCTGCCATGAAAAGTCCCTCAACGATAAAATGCCATAGCTACCCCTCTGATGCCAAAGTGAACATAAGGCTCAGAAGAACTACCAACACCAACAAACAAATATAAGCACACCTCCATACGCCTCGAGATATCATCGAACTGTCACAACACATCGAATAATTTCTCAAACATTGGGACGACAAAAAAACGTTCATAATGTGTTCTTTTTTTTACATATCATAAGGGGAAAAAAAACAGGTTTGGCTTTGGCTCTTAATTCACCAAGGGCTTCATCTCAACTCCATTCTTGCTGAACACTTCTGCAATCCTCTCCGTAGGAACCAATGGAAGGTATGAAGAGACCTTGTATCCTTTCTCGGCCGAGGTTCGTACAGTCTCATTATATTTCTCTGTGCAGTACGCTGCTGTTGGCAAGATGGCCTGTGCAACGGTGGGGAACACAGGGAGCTGGTTGAGCTTGTGCCATGCTGAAACTGCGCACTGCTCGGCCTTGGGCTCGTATTTGGAGTAGAGTTCCTTTGCAGTTGGCTCGCACTTGGCATACACAGATTTCACAATCCCAGACACGGACTCTTTTAGGCCAGTGCGTCGGACCTCAGAAGCTACGCTTCGAGCAACTTCAGGTGCCTGCTGTGCAGCAGACATGGCCTGTGATGAGGCCTGCTTTACTGTTGGAGGAACGTGGCGATCGATCCTCGTCACTGACTCATCCACCTGCTCATTTATCATCAAACAAAATGAGTTTCCTGTAAAATAAACTATTTCTCAATGTTCTAATGCTCAACACACCTTAGTACCATTACAAGTGAAATAACATAGCTTTGAGTCTTTGACTAACTATACAAAATCTTTTAACTTCTAATTTCGACCTCAATCCTTTTGAGTTTCTCGATTTTACTCATTAGACTCCATCTTGGCTTTCCTATTACAAAATTGGTATAAACTCCATTTGGATGAGAATGTTCATTCAGAACTTTCCTGGTTTCCTCTCCTCAAGAAATAAACACTGCCGCTCGCCTTTTAAAGGATAATTATTTTGTCCTTGAACTTCAAGAAATACTCAGTTTGATCCTCCTAATATCCCCTCACATAATACTAAACCTCATATGCGTTCATACGTTAATGAATATAAATGAAGCTATGCTATCAATTTGATGAACACAAAACAAAAAATAAGGGACTACAACCAGGGGTGGTGAAATCACAACGAAAAATCTGCAACATGGTATTTGAACTTAAAACTTCGGTAAAAAAATAAAATTTAGTCCTATTTTAGAATTCAGTCCTTACGGTTTGTTTATGAGGGGTATACGAACGAGACAAGATTAGAGAGATCCCAAGAGTTTAATAAATTTCTTAAAGCACGTGTGAATGAGAACAAAACATGAAAGATGCTTATACCAGAATTTTGAAACGAGTAACCTAGGTCCCAAAGCCTCCCTCAACTGTATGCTCTTTATATAATATAAACTGACATAGTACCAATTGCAGTAACTAGCTCGATGGTTAATTCGAGCTCCAACCTCCTCTAGACCCAGCTTCAAACCCCACTCCCTAAACATCTAAGTGAAGGATCTGAGCCCAGGCATTACATAGAACCTCATAAATTTGATATAATCCTCGAAATCATTTATGAAAATTTTTTATCCAATTATAAGGACTAAATTTTCTTAAGTAGCATCTGTGTGACACATGCTAAGGATATGGAAGGGAATGTCCGACCTGGATTCCGGAAGAGTTACATAGGTCGTCGCAAGAACCATTTATGAAGATTTTATTAAAATATGTAAGTGAGGACAAAACGACATACTGGGACTACGATCCCGAATCTCGGGCCTACAGCATCAAATAAAACCTCATAAATCTGATAAAATCCTCCTACGGTTGGTACCATTGAAGAATTTATCAAACTTAGGACTAAATTCAAATTATAAACAATAAGAAATAAATTCTAACTTCCCTAACAAAATTTGCAATTTAACCTAAAATTTTTAGCAGATTTCCCACAGAATGAGTGTAAAGAGATACATCTACCCAGCCAAGAAGAGATGGAAGAGATGGAAATGATTGAAGCATAGAGAGAAGAAAGAAGAGCAACCTTGCGATCGACGAATTTAAGAACCTCAATCGGAACGCCATGGAACTTGTTATACAAAGGACCAACAACAGACTTCACAGTGCCCTCAACGGTCTCGACGCCGGGCTTCAATGGACCAGACCGGTCCTTCGCATAGCCATAAACATTAAAGAAACACTCCGTCGCTCGAAAGGTCGCCGTTTGAACGAACTCCAAATACTTCAGCCTCTCCTGCTCTGCCCTAGCCACCTACACAAAAAGAAAAGAAACCCAATCGTTCAATCAACCGAAAGAAACGGAATCGAATGAAAAGAGGGTCATAGTCGTAGTCTTACCGTTTCCTGGCGCTGCGACGAAGGATCGGATTCAGCCATAGCCAAAAACAGAGGGGAAATTGAGGGTAGTTTAAGATCGGAAATGGAAGGAAGAAGTGATCGGAGAAATGAAATCGAAATAGTTGGCGATATAATCGATGGATGGAAGAGGAAGAAGGGAAGATTAAGGATTTATAAAGGAGAAGAACGCGGCTAAAGAGTCGGTGAAAACGGACGGTCATGGTGGAAACTGAGAAGCTTCAAGGGGAACGTAGATTAAGAAAGTCAAATAGAAGGCGTTGACTCTTCCTTAAGGGTTAAGTACGTCGTGGAAGGATCCGGTTATGGACGGTTCTAGAATCCCTGTGTCAAATTACCTTTTTAACCCCACTTATGTAATCTTCATCCATCCATCCTATTCAATTTTCGTCCATATCTCCAAATTTTTACGTTATTTAGATTGGATTCAACAATCTAAGAAATATTTGAATTGGATTTGTTTGAATTAATGAATTATTTATTTAAAGTTTTGTAAAATTTTATTTAATTATTTTTATATGTTAAATTCAGATTAACAACTTCTCAATTTATATTATGAAAAAATTATTTTCAAAATACAAAGTTTATTTTTTAGAGTTGTTAAAAAATAAATTGTCTACATTAATTATGAAATTAAATTAAATATATGTAATTGTATTGTATTATAAGTAAAAATATGTATATTTTTCTTATTAAAATTAATAATAAATGGGTTGATTTAAGTTAGTTTGAATTATTTTATATGAATCTATGAATTAAATAACTCATCCCAACCTATAAAAGTTTCATTTATTTGAACCCAAAATCAAATGAATTGGTAAACCTGTCCAACTTAGATTGGGTTGATCGAATTTTTGTGGTCATCGGTTTTTTTTAACACATCTACGTTAAAATATCATTTTTTTGCCTATATTTTAAAGTTTATTTAATTTTAATATTTATAATTATCTCATTTTAGTTTTTGTATTTTCATTATACCTTGAGTTTAGTCTTATTATTGTTGATTTTTTCAAAATTTTTGTTATTTAGGAGTATTACTGTAAATTTTGAAAATATATTCACATATTGTATTTCTTTGCATGAAAATTATTATTATTATTTAATCAATTTTGGTAGAAATTAATTTTGAGGGACTAAATTTAAGATTTATTAAAATTACATAGTTTAGAATTAAACAAACTTCAAAGTACGTGGATCAAAATGTTATCTTAACCTTTTCTTTATACGTATTTTTATGTATAATGTATAGCTTTATTTTATATATATATATAATAGGGGTAGGGAGATTTACCACTAATCTTTTGCTCACGAATATATATTGTATATCAATTGAACTATGTTCGAGTTGATAACATATAGGTTTGACATTTCAATTTCATCATTAAAAACTTGATGAAAATAAAAGAGATGTGACATAATGTCACATAATATGAACAATAAGCACTTTGATTTATTTAAAAAGTGTCAATATGATTCAAATATTTATTGTTTTTTTATAAGTTTTTCAAAAATACCTATCAATATTAATATTGATATTTTGTCGATAATTTTATAAACATTGCTACAAAATTAAGACATTAATATTTCTATCGATAACAACAATTTTTTTCAAACATTAGATCCATTATCATCATATCATAGTTAATTATTGATTTTAGTCCCTATAATTTTATAATTTAGAATTTTGTTTATATAATTTTATAACACCTCAAAAATGGTCCTTACAGTTTAGAAGTCAAGGATCATGTACACGATAATTAGCTATTAATGTGTAAATGATGTGATATTTGTATTTAGTTGACTAGATCAGATACAAAATCGTTTTGGCGGGTTAATAATTCATTAAACTTTTAATTTTATGTTTAACTGGACTCAAATTTTTTAGACATCTCCTCCTTCAAATTTATCAACTAGTCATAAAATTGAAAGTTCAATGATCTATTATGTACTTCCTTTACGTTTAAATATTTGAGATCTCATTTATTAACCATTTGTTTTCTTGAAATTGTGTTTGTTTTCTTAAGAAAACACTTAAATTATTAGTCAATTTTTAAAGTAAAAACCAACTTTTTAAAACTACTATTAGTTTTCAAAACTTATTTTCGATTTTGAAAACATTTGTAAAGTAGGAAAAGTTATCTTTTTAGTTTGAGTTTTCAATAATATGTGTGTTTAGTACTTGAGTTTTTCAAAACATACATATTTAGTCACTGAGTTTTCAAAATGTACTTTTTTTTTTCAAATTTTTTAAAAATGAATTTAAAAGATTTCCAATGTAAATATATGATTGTATGACATTTTGTATTAAAAAATAAGTTAAAAAATAAATTTAGAGAGAATATATGCTTATTGGTTTTTAAAACACTAATAAAAAAATTACTCTAAGGATTTTTTAAGGTAGTTTTAAAAATTTAGAGACAAAAGAGAAATATTTAAAAATTTAAGGACTGAATGCACATATTTTAAATTTGGAAATTGAAATTGTATATTTTGAAAACTCAGGGATCAAACAAACATATTTTTCACAACTCGGAGACTAAAAATGTAAAATCTAAAACAAAATCCAAATGTACACGGGCCTAATATGAGGAAAAAAAAGTCCAGGTAACTAAGATTTTAGATACTTTTTAAAACTAAAGAGATTTAATAACCTCGACTTTGAAAGTTTGATGACCAAATTTATAGTTGTTCTTAGACCAAAATATAGCCAAAGTTGAATTTTATCCCTAAATTTATGCAGTGAATCAATTTATTTTTTTTCTTTTTTTAGTATAAGAACTATAGAGAAATGAGAGATCGAACCTTCAACTTTTAAAGGAGGAAAGTCATGTCAATTATCGCTGAGCTAAACTCATTTCGGTGAAGGTGAATCAATTATATCCCTAAATTATGAATATTTTCTTACCTGATTAATATATGATTTTTTTATAATATAATATTTGAATGTCAAGAAAACTCGTATGATATTAGATCATTAGCCGGTAGGTGATATTAGATTTAGATGGGTGACCACTAGGGATTTAATTTAGGACCTGTTTGATAGATAATTTGAAAATTCGAAAACGAGTGATTCAATGAAAACAAAGTTGTATTTCATGTTTATAGATATGTATTTGGTAGTAGATTCAAAACAGAATTGTAGTTTAAATAATTTTTTTAAATGTGATTAATATTATATTTATAAATCATAAAACTTGTTAAAGTTACATACTAAATATTAGATTAACATGAACCTGTTTTATGTTAAACTTTTTTGTATAATTATTATTTTGTCATATGATATAATTTATAATACATGACATAATACACGTTTTACTTTAAAAAACAAATTAAGTTTATAATATGACATATCATAGTTCTAAGTGTTTTTATCTTTGCTTAATATAATTCTACACTTTAAATTTCAAATTTTAAAATCTGGATTTAATGAAAACATACAAATATTAATTTAAAAATTTACACGATTTGGATCACAGAATCAAAAACAGTTTTAAAAAACAGAATCCGAATTAAAATGCATATTTATTGAAGTGAATCTGAAAACATAAAACATAATCTATATTCTCTATCAAATAAGTCTTTATCTCTTTAAATCCTTGAATATACTCATAACTTTTATTGACTACTAGACCAGTCTTGAATGGTTACGATATTGTGATTTATGCACAGAATTTTTTTTTTATTTGAATTTTGAAGGGATTGTAATTAAGATTTGCACATGCAATAATTATATTTTATTGTAAAATAATAAAATAAATAATAATTTGAAGACATCCAACTTTTCCAATATTTGATAATACCATTAGTATTCAAAGGAACTAACACCAAAATGTTTAAACAATGAATGTATAATTTATTTCCTTTTCACATTTTAATTAATTTATGAAATATCTAAAATAAAATAATGTTTTTTTCTTTCATTGGGGAGAGACAGCACAATTGAAAATATTGATGTTAGAACCATTTTTATACGGACATAAAGTTTGGATTTAACTATTTTTTTTTATTGAACTACTAACTAAGTTGAATTAACTTTGAAATCAATATTCAATCAATCATTTTATTGTTTTCTTTTGAATTTGAAGTAATTTGCATTTTCTAGGTATGATTTTTTTTCTTAACCTTGATCTCAATTAATTATATTGTGAAGATAACAAATACACCTTACCCATTTATTTCAAGATTTTAGTGTTAGAACACTTATACTATACCATATATCTATATCTATACTATATTAAATATCTTTTTTGTCCTTATGTTTTCTTTTTGTTTTGTTTTTTTGTTTTTAATAATTATTACCTTTTCCCTTCCATTAGTGCAGTAATGGCCTTTAAAAACTCAATCCCACCTATTAACTGACTTATTTAAATTTTTATCTTTTAAGGAAAAATGCAACCTATAAGGCAAATAGTAACTGCCACTCAAAAAAAAAAAAATAATAAATAAATCTACCCTTAAATTGCTTTTTTTAAATAAATAAAAAAAATTCAATCCGGTACAATATCTTTATTAACTATTTGGTTTTTGTTTTTATTTTTAAAAATTAAACTTATATCACCCATATTTTTTTTTACAGTATTTACATCTTAGTATTTACATCTTATTAAGTACAATGTTTAAATTATTAGCCAAATTCAGAAAACCAGAAAACAACTTTTTTGAAAGCTAATTTTTTTAGTTCTCAAATTTTGATTTGATTTTAATAATAAAGAAATAAATTTAGAGGTGAAAATAGTGTGCATAGACTTAATTTTTAAAAATAAAAATAAAAACAAAATGGTTATCAGTAGTAATTGCCTTTAAAAAATTCCAACTAACTGCCCTTATTTTCTAATATATATATATATATATAATATATTAACCATGTAAGAACTGCTTTAAGCTCTGCTTATTATTTTTTTTTTTTCCAAATAATTTAGCTGCTTCTTCTCAACAAAATTGAATTGAAAATATCAAAATAAACAAAAAAAACTCACCTACGTCAAATTTTCTTACATTTAATAAAAAATTCAGTAATTCTCATATTTTCCCTTTTATATATAATATATTTATGTATTTAACTTTCCATGTTGAAAAAAATAGAATTATTAAGAATGAAAGTAAATATTTTAAAGAACAATGAATTTTGATATAAATTATAAAATTAACATTTTAGAATGAGTTAAAGTGAGTATAAGATTTTACTTTCTTTGTTAAATAATTTAGGACCGACTATCTATATTACAATTTTAAATATAACATATTAGCTTTCGATAAAAATAAGAGAAAATAATAATAATAATAATAATAATAATAATTAATTTTTTTTTACAAACATGAAATATTTTGCTGTCTTAATTAACGTACCATACCCCAATAAATTAAATAGAACAATACACACCTAACAATTTATACAAGTTTAAATAACTAAAAAAAAAAAAACAATGCCTTATTAACTTAAATAATAAAAAATTGACAGATATATGGATTTTAATTTTATTAATCCATCTATTTTTTTATTTTCATTTTTATATCTAATGTAAACAATTTACAATTTAAACATAATAAAAGTCTACTAAATCAGAATATATATTTTAGCCTACAATTTATGTTATGGTGATTTTAATCTCATTAGCCGAAGACAAAATAAATACAATTATATCCACGATTTCTTTCATTACTTCTTGAAACGATATCAAATATTACTATTTTAAACGAATAAAACAAATATTGCATTAAGTATTAAAATTTTACCTTAAAAAAATGTAGAAATTTAAATCACATGCATTGCACTTGTCTATACACTGATAAATAAAAAAGGCACAAAGAGGGAAAATTTTCTCCCCATTTTACCCTTTTTTCCTATTCTACTTATTATAATTTTCTTTTATTTAATGATGAAATAATTCAATATTTGAGCTAATCGAGAATTAACTTTCTTTAACTTCTAAAAAAAATATTTTTGCACCCATAAAGATTAATTGAATTGAATCTCATATATAGTCATTTCCATTTCCTCAAGCTATTTGAATTATCCATGCAACTCTCATTTTCTTCTCTCTCTCTCTTTAAAATAATAATTTCAATAATTTCAATAATATCATTTATTATTTAACCAATCCTCAACCATAAAATTTGTTTCGTTTAGTATGTGTTTGAAATACATTTTCAAATATTTAATTTAAATAATATTAAAAAATACTTTTGATCCTTATACTTTCATGGAAGTAACAATTTGGTTTCTAAATTTTAGTTTGTAATGATTTAATCCTCATACTTTCAATTTTGTAACAATTTAGTCTCTGAACTTTAGTATGTAACAATTTAGTCATTCTTTTAAATTCATAATAATTTAGTCATTGACATTAAAGAAAAATTAAAATTAGATGCCAATTTTTATTATTTTATGTTGTAGACTATGTATTTTGTAAAAATATTGAGTCTCTAATTAGTTTATCGATTTATTTATGCAAAAAATCTTAATAAATTTTAACAATAATTTCTACGATAGGAACTAAATCGTTAAAAATTCGAAAGTATAAAGACTAAATTGTTACAAAGTAAAGTCTGAGGACTAAAATGTTACACAATGATGGGATAGAAACTAAATCATTACAAATCAAAATTTATGGACTAAATTGTTACTTTTATCTGAGTTGAGGGACTAAAAATGATTTAACCTTTAAAAAATAAAATATTTGACAACTAATAAAAATAGATTTTGAAGTATATATTTAATAAGAATTTAAATAAAAATGAATTTTTCGAAAAATATTTTTTTAAGTCAATCCAAACGAGCCTTTATTTTTTATCTTCCTCAACTTGACCTATATTATTTTACCCAAAGCAATGCACACGTATTTTTAAATTTTATGTACCTGAATAAAATTTTATTCAATATAATTATATATTTTAAATAACAGATGAATTTATATATCCTTATAATATATACTTATTAGTTGGTTTAATGTTTTATGGCTTAATATAGGTTTGGGTGTTTTTTAATTTAAATAGTCCATATTTTATATATAAAAGAAAAGGCATTTTAATATAGTCTTTATTTTTGTACTCTTTTAATTTAGCCCCCACTTTTGGTACATATAAAATTGAGAATTAATTAACTTACATGACATAATACCAACTAAATTGTTGAAAATTTAGAGGATGAAAAATGTCACAAAATTTCCAAATTTATGAGAAATTGGTAGAAAACTTGAGTTCTTCCCATAGACTAGATGAGATCTTGGACATCTGTAATTCTAGCAATCTATAATTTCAGATATCTAAAGATTTCAATAATTCATTAAACATTGATGAAGATATATTAGAGATCAGAAAAAAAAAAAAAAAAAAAAAGAGAGAGAAAAAACTAGGACTAAATTAAATATTAAAATATAATTAGAGATTAAATTCAAACTTTAAAATAATATTAACTAAATTGAAACTATTTGAATAATAGAGACCCATTTTTCTTTCTTTCTTTTTCTTTCTTTCTTTTTATTTTTTTTAAAAAAGCTCAAATATCATCAATTAAAACATATATTCAACATAATTTTGTAACGCATATTATATTTTCAATGTGCATACTTTTGATCTAACTTACTTTAATACTGAAATTATAAATTCAAAAAAAAAAAAAAGAAGATAACTCTCTCGATGCTAAGTAGAGAGGTCTACGTGATAGGGCGGAAGACCCATCCCCACCCTCCACGTAATTTTCCGTAAGAATTGGAGAGAGGTTTTACCCAAGGAATTCATGGGGATCGAGAAGAAAATTTTCCATATTGCTTTTTTCTAATTTTTTAAAAATAATTTTTCTTTTATTTTCAACCAAATAGTTTTTTTTTTTAATTTCTTTAAATGAAACATTTCCAATACATTTTTTATTTATATAAAACATTATAAAATTTCCTAATAAAAATAATCATATTCTATGTTCAAAGATATAATTAAAATGTTAAATCCCATAAAAATTAAAATTTAAATATTACAATATTATACTTTTTTAATTAAGTATTACATGAATATGTTGTTAAAAATAAAAAGGTCTTAAACTTAAATATTAAATCATCCAAATTATCATATAAAAGTCTTTAATTATTACATCACAGCATATGTTGTTTTTTTTTTTTTTAAAAAAAAGGATAATACAACAACAACATGGCCATCAATAGCTTTTAATCACCAAGCTTTGTAAGACCTATATCTTGGGAAAACAAATATTGAAAAAAATATCATCAATCCATAATTAAAAAAAAAATAATCGAATACACAAACTTATAACTTACATAATTTGATCTCGATCCCTCAAAAACATTTTCGAATACTTCAGTATTTATTTTAATGTCTATACATATTTAAGATAATTACAAAAAAAACTTAAATTGTATCACTACAAGAAATCGCATTTCTCCCGACGCCTCAAATCGCCGGGAAAGGGTGGAAACTGCGTCGGGAGATTCGATCCCGACGACAGATGGATCGTCAGGAGTTTGGTCAGAAAAAATCCATCGAGAGAGGATCTCTCGACGCATAAAACAGGGTGTCGGGAGTTTCTAAAACTGTCGACGCCATATATTATGCGTCGAGAGTTCTAGGAACTCTCGACGCCCTATTCTATGTGTCGGGAGTTCTAGAACAACTCCTGACGCCCTGGACTCCCGATGCCCTATTCTATGCGTGAACTCCTGACAGTTTGTTTTATTTGTCGGGAGTTACGGGAACTTCCGACGCGCTAAAATATGCGTGGGGAGTTCATTCATTGGTTGAATATTGGTTTTTAATTTTTTTTTAATTTTTAATTTGTAATTTTTTAAAATTTGATCTGAATACTGTAAAATATTATTAACCAACTCAAAAAAATTCACCTAATAAATAAAACAAATAAAACAAATAAAACAAAGTTCATACTATAACAAATAAATGAAAAGTTACAAGATCCTACAATAAAACAAAGTTGATACTAAATAAAAGAAATTTGTTTTCAGAAATACATGGAAAAAATAAAATGAAAACAACGTCAATAAATACAGAAAAGAAAACAACGTCGAGAACATAACATCTTAAACAATCGTCCAACCTCATCTCCGAACAGCATCCTACAATAAAACAAAAACATTCACAAATATCATAATCGTCCAACCAAACTTCATAAATAAACAATCTAAACCAAACTCGACCCACCCTCCACAACACATTCGAACTTCATAGACATTCATAAACATGCAAAAACTCCAAGTTCAACGACAAAACGAGCAAAATGAGTATAATCAAACTCTACCTACCTCCCACGACAAACATGAAACTTCTCATAAACATAAAAAAACACACAAAAACCTACAAATTCAACTCCAAAATGATTATAATCTAACTCTACCCACCCCCACAACATATTCAAACTTCATAAACAAGAATGAACACACATAAAACTCAAACTTTCTCCCCAAAACAATCTAAACCAAACTCGACCCACCTCCCACAACACATTTGAACTTCATAAACATTCATAAACACACAAAACTCCAAGTTCAACGAAAAAACGAGCAAAATGAGTATAATAAACCTCTACCCACCCCCCACGACATTCCCGATGCTCATAAACATAAAAATAAAAAAATAAAAAAAAACACACTCGAAAACCTACAAGTTCAACTCCAAAACGATTATAACCGAACTTTACCCACCCCCACAATATATTCAAACTTCATAAACAAGAACGAACACACATAAAACTCAATATTTCTCCCCCAAATCAATCTAAACCAAACTCGACCCACCTCCCACAACACATTTGAACTTCATAAACATTCATAAACACACAAAAACATTATAAACAAGAACGAACACACATAAAACTCAAACTTTCTTCCCAAAACTATTTAAACCAAACTCGACCCACCCCCCACAACACATTCGAACTTCATAAACATTCATAAATACACAAAAACTCCAAGTTCAACGACAAAACGAGCATTAGATTAGATTCAATCCACCAAATTGCAACCTTAAGAATTAGAAGGGGAAAAAAAAAAAAAAACTAAATCCACCAAATTGCAGAAATTGTAACATCCACAATCCACAATCCACAATTCATAATAACATCCATAATCCACCAAATTGCAGAAATTGTAACGTCATGAAATAAATCAATCTCAATTAGTGTAACAAGGAAGGAAAAAAAACCCATATGCTAGAAACATTAGATTTAATTTAAAGAATAACAAATGAGATAGATGCTAAATAAAAATAAATCAAAGCAATAGTAATTGGATTTCAAATTCATGAGAAATGAAACAATGGCTTGAATTCGTAAAATAAGAGAAAGGAAATGAAAGGGATGTGGGTAAACCTGTTGAAAGTTTGGAGGACACCGGAGCGGTGGATGACAAGCAATGGAACGGCGACAACAAGGAAATGAACGGCGAAGGAAATAGAGAAGAGATGCGAAGAGAAGGGGTTTTTAGTTTAGGTTAATGGAGAAGAAGGGGAAGGGAGGCAGCCGACAGTGGAAATGGCACGAAGAAGGGGAAGAAGGCGGCGGCGGATAGGGTTTAGAATTTGGGTTAATAGGGAAGAAGGGGAAGGGGAATGGGAAAGGATCTGGTCTAAACTAGATATGATCTCCCGACGCCGATCGATGATCGATGAGTAAAAATGGCATAAGGAGATGCTTCCTATCTTCCAACATTCCTTTAGCACATCGGGAGATAGGTAGCATCTCCCAACGCCATTCTTTACTCATCAGGAGTTCCTTAGGAACTTCTAAGGAACTCCCGACAGTCCCTTATGTCGTCGGGAGAGACCCTATCTCCCGACGATCAAGCTCCCGATGGTCGATTTAGGCGTCAGGGGAGCTCCTTTTTCTTGTAGTGTATGTAACAAAATAGTTTTCTTACATAGTAAAAACAAAAGTTTTATATAAATTAAGTAAGAATATCTACTCATACCTTCAACTCAAAGCCAATATGGAGCATACATCAATACTTTTAATAAGTTAGTATGAATTTGAGAATGATGTAGACCTATTTGTCTATCACCAATTAATAATATTAGTTGCGCTATCAAAATTGTAATAATTTGATAAGAACGACTAGAATATCTTGAACAAAAAATTTCAACAAAAAGAAGTAGAGTTAGAAAGTATTGAAGAGACAATTGTTAAAGAGCAACAAATTTTTTAGAAAAATAAATAAAGTTAGAAATAAAGATTACAAAGATTGCAAAGATAAATCAAATAGAGAAGAACATTGGGGATGAATACAATTAGACTGGTAAAGGTTGTGACAAGTTTGGTTCACCAATTTCATAGATCAATGTTAAATAACTTAACTTTGACGGTGTTTACTATTGACGTCTGCACATTTTTTTAAAGAACTCTATCTTATAACTTTAGACTCCAAACATAGACTTTCTAACTCAAACATATTAACTCTAGACTTCAAAACTCAATTCAATGCCTCAAACACTCCTAAAGGAAAGAAATTAGTTTTGTCAAAATAGTAAGACAAATAAAGTGAAAATAGGCGGAGATTCTCAATTCAAAATTGAAATAATAAGTTCTAAAAATCACTTGAAATTCACCTCTTGAATAAAAATTCTAAAAAGCAAGATATTGAAGAAAATTCAGAACTTAAGTTAAAAATTGAACTTAAACAAACTAGATGTTTTAAAATAGGTTAAATTTTTTTTTTTGGTCAAGTAACAATTTAGTCCATTAATTTTCGTTGGTAAAAATTTAATTCTTATACTTTCAAATTTGTAACATGGTCCCTAAACTTTAATAAATAACAATTTAGTCTCTATATTTTATAATTTGTAATAATTTATACTCTATCATGAAACTTTTTATATAATGTAATAAAAAAATTTGTACATGTAGATAAATAATAACTGATCATCTAAGATCAAACTTTTTTCATAAACAATAAATAATAAGTTATTATGTAACATCCCGGAATTCAGAAAAATTTAAGTTGGTTATCTAGAATTATTGAGTTTTAATTTTTCTTTCATGTTTAAAAATTGGGATTAAATTAAAATAATTAAAAGGCTTTTATTGGTTAAATTGAATTTAATTGATTAGATATTTGAACTAATTATCTTGAAAATATTGAATTTTGCTATTGTGGCTTTTGGATCCAACTTAAATCAATTAAGGAGATAATTAATTTTATGAGTTTTAAATTGATTTAAATATTTGAAGGATTTAAATTGTATCAAACTGATGGGTTTTATGCCATTTCATTTTGGTTTTTGAAGACTAAATTAAGGTAATTTGAGAAGTTAATTGATTTAGTAATTTAATAGAATTTTTGGAGATTTTGTATAAACACCGTACTCCATTTTTCCTACATAAGTGAGTAATAGGCATGCTAAGCAAAAACTAAGGATATGTTAAAATAAAGTTGTAAGAAGGAAGTAAAGAAAGTAGGAAGATGGAGGAAGGAAATTTTAAGTGTTGGAAAATCTAGTCTCGGGTGAGTTTTAGATAGCTTAACAAGAGAGAAATTTGGTTAAGTATTGGCCAAGGCATGGGTAGCGTTGGAAAGAAGGTTTGAGAAAATAAAATTTGACTAAATGTTGGAAAGGTATGGATGAAGCCTTAGGTGTGGCATGAAAAGCGTCCCAAGTGTAGGCGTTGGTTTTTCCTTGGAGGTTAGGCAAGCCATAAAATGGCTAAGTGTTGCCATGGGCGTTGGCCTTATGTTAATCGTTGAGGTAAGAACAATGGGCGATGGCTTTGCTATTTGAAGTTAGGCGGGCCATTTGATGGCTAAGTATCAGCCATGAGATGTTAGGATGCGTTGATGCGATGAGTAAGGTAAGGCGTGGGCTGACTCACGGACCTTGTCAAGGCTATGGTGAATGGTAGCTAAGGGTTGTCGAGGTTAGTGTGGCATGCGGCTAAGCGTGCTAAGAGAGGCATTGATGTGCTAAGGCTTGAGGCAGGATATGCGGCAACCAAGTTCTTTTGAGATTATTGGGTGCATGATATGGATGTTGCACGAAGGTAAATGCATGGTTGCATGCGGGAGTGCACGACAATGAGCACAAAGTTGAGCGCAAGACGATGAAGTATATGATGTGCGCTGGGATTGCATGATGAGCGCAAGGCTGAATGTTAAGGCTGGGCGTGCGTGTTGACCATTGTGCGACAATGAGCGTAAGGCGTTGAGTACACGATGCGTGCTGGAGCTATGTGATGAGGCAAGAAAGCATGTGATGAGGTATGCGATGTGCGTTGAGGAAGGCTTAACGCTTGGTTGGTGATATGTTAATACTAAGTCATACATGGGCTAGGACATGCGTTCGTCTAAGTGCATACGACCGTTGGAGGGACGTGATAGCCTCAAGGTGTGCTATGCGTTGGCCAAGGTTGGGCGATACACTGTCTGAAGGAGGCATGTGACCAAGTAATTGCAAACATTGGTTTAGAAGTTGAGCTTTGCGTTGATGACCAAGAGGAAAGGATCAGCTTAGTGATCAACTAGCTAAGCCAGCTGTCATGCTTAGGATTGTTGTTATCTCTTTAAGGACAAGGTAGCAGCTTAATATTTAAGAATTAGCATACAGCTGCTAGTGTAAAAGAGAAGCTTTGCTTCAAAGAGAGGGTTTGAGCAATTCACTCGTGCAAATGGAGTGATTCCAAAGCCATTCAAACGTGAGTGTGTCTATTTGCTAAGGTTGGGTTGTCGGAAGGAAATTCTAGAGGAATCGGGCTGGAGATTGAAAAATGTAGATGAAGGTCGAGCTATCGGGTAGACATGGGCCAGTCTTGTTGATTTGAGGATTTCGACCAAACCACGAAAAAGTTTTGAGCTGAAAGTTTAAGGTGAGTTTGCTAAGATATTTTAGAGCAAATTTGTAGAAGGAAACTTTGTGAGAAAAGGCCTAAAAAATTAGTTATAGTTGAATCTGGAAATTTTGAACAAGTAGGCAGTTGCTTGGGTTGAACAAGCAAGCGGCTTGAAGAGCCAGACGGTGATATTGGTGAACGCATGCATTGAAGGCTAAGTTGCATGCAAGGATGCGCTAAGAAGCATTGGATCGTGCAAGTAGGCGCGTGAGGCATTAGCCATCAAGTTGCGATGGAGTGTGCTGACGTGCGATTGGACGAGCGCATGAGGCATACGTTAATGTGCCACAAGTTAGACGCATAGGCTGAACAATTAACGCAAAGGCTAGTTAGGCTTTGGGCCATGCGATGGGCTGAGCAGGTGTGCGGGAGGCTTGAACGCATAGGGTAGGTGCTGCCACCTAGTCAAGTTAAAGCTTAAGAAATTGGCTAAGTACTCAACGCCTATTAGTGCTGGGCATTGAAGAGTTGACATCAAAGACCGTGAGTGACTTTAAATGATTTGCAAATGGTTTATGAATGATTTAGCAATTCATATTTACTGAAAGCTATTTATGATAACTATTCTCAAATAGTTTCCAAAGTAACGCATCTCTATTTAATGTTATGTTATGTACTTCAATGATCATGAGTATGCATTAGTGCTGAACGCCTTAGGGAAACTAAGTCTTAGTAGAGATGAGAATGTGCCTTAGAATATATGAATAGCTCAGTACTAAAGGACTAAACATGAAAGTACTGGAGCTCAGTCCAATATATGAATAGCACAATACTGAAGGACTGTGAAGGTACTGGAGCTTAGTCCTAGATATGAGTCCTGATGATAGGATCAAATCTACGTGCACGTAAGATAGCTAAGACTAAGAGAAAGGTGATGGACAAAGGTGACACACCTTATCCAAGGGAACTACGGGCTAAGGTGATAGATAAAGGTAACACATCTTAACCTGGTATAGTATGCGGAAAACTAGGTAGAAGGTAGTGGACAAAGGCGACACACCTTAACCTAGAATAGTATGGAGAGTTGGACAAAAGGGTTCCTTCTCTCAGCTAAAGTGATGCAGTTCAGTAAGGTAGAGAGCTGACAAGAGGGTTCACTCTCAGATAAGAGACTAAGTATAAGTATTGAGAGTTGAGCAAGAGGGCCACTTTAAACTGAGGAATAGTTCAGTTATGTACATATATGATCTGTTATGTTATAATGTTCAATATGAATGTTGTTTATCTAAGTTTATGTTTCCAATTAAAGCTTTCAATTTTACTATCAGTTTTATGTATGATTCTTAGGTTTTAAAAATTAGTCACTCACTGGGCTTCTAGCTCATATTTTAAAAATGTTTTCCCCCAGGTAGTGGTCACTCCCTAAAAGACATCTTTGTTGCTGCTCTACCACTCAAAGACACAAGTTGAAGGAATTGATGACTCTGTAATTATTAGTACACAGGTTGACAGACACATCTGCACTATCTTGTGTCTATATGTAGATGATTTATTGATCTTTGGGTCGAACTTGCACGTTATAAATGATGTAAAATCAATATTGAGTGCGAACTTCGACATGAAAGACTTAGGAGAAGCTAGGGTAATCTTAGGCATAAAAGTAAGTAGTTCTGAAAAGGGAATTTCTTTGGATCAATCTCACTATATAGAAAAGATTATAAAGAAATATAATTACTTTGAGTGTAAACCAGCATGTACTTCTTATGACTCTAGTGTCAAGTTGTTCAAGAACACTGGTGATAGTATTAAGCAATCTGAGTATGCGAGCATCATAGGCAGTCTTAGATATGCTACTGACTACACTAGGCCTGACATAGCTTATGTTTTAGGATTACTTTGCAGGTTTACAAGCAGACCTAGTAAAGAGCATTGGAATGTTATAGAAAGGGTAATGAGATACTTGAAGAAAACCCAAAACCTAGGATTACATTATCAAAAGTTTTCCGCTGTCCTGGTAGGGTTTAACGATGCTGATTGGAACTCTCTTTCAGATGATTCAAATGCTACAAGTGGTTATATCTTTAATATAGTTGGCGGAGTTGTCTCTTGGAAGTCTAAGAAACAGACTATTTTAGCCCAATCTACGATGGAGTAAAAAATGATAGCACTAGCGACAGCTAGTGGCGACAGCTAGTGAAGAAGCAGGTTGGCTTAAAAGTCTGCTATCAGAGATTCCTTTATGGGAAAAGCTGGTACTAGCCATATTGATCCATTGCGATAGTACTGCAGCAATCACAAAAGTTCAGAACCGTTACTACAATGGAAAGAGATGTCAAATACGTAGTCCCTATATGATAGACGCATGTGTACTAACAATTACAGAGTCCATGTATGACGTATGTTAAGTGAGTAATCTTTGCAGTATGCATGTGAAAATGTATGTATACTAGGGTTTAAGACAGATTAAACAAGTTAGTTGGACAGTAAGTGTCAGCAAGAGGGTTGATAATTACTGCCGTCACATCTTCTTCCAGGTTAAGAGGGTAATCTGGGAGAGGACGTGGCATTTTAGAGATATTATGATAAATTATTTTATTTATCTTTTTAAAATTTGAAAAGAAAAGGAAATACTTGGGATTTTTTGAAATTGAAGGAGAGTGAAAAGAGGCAGAAAATGGGGGAGAAAACAATTTTATTTTTTAACGACAATTTTTACAAAATTGTTGATTGCCAAATTTTGAACCGTTGGATCGTATTGAAGTTTGGTCAGTATGTTCGGGACATATAGGGTTTTATTTGAACGGTTGGATCGTTATTTGAAGCTTTGGTTTGTCCGTAATTGCTGCTAAATAGAATCTGTAAAACTGGAAATTCCCCTTCTTTCTCACTATCGCAAACCCTCCTCATGCAAGACTCTCACTATCAGCCGCTAGCCTAAACAATTTTTGCCGTCCGACAGCATCACCCACTGGATGTCTATGGTTGCCACTGCCACTGGTGCCATTGTCACCGAGATTGATATCTTGGGTAAGTTATTTGGTATTTTATGGGTTTTCTTAGAAGATCTTGAATACCCATCAAATTTTGGTTTAAGTTTTGGCTCACCCATATTGTTTTAATGTTGAAATTAGATTTTACATTCACTTAAGGTGCTTTTTGATAAGATTAAAATTGTTAGATGCTTTTTTTTTTTGTAAGGTTTGAGATATTTGTTGAGAATTTTTGGATACCCATTAAGTGTCGGCTTAACTTTTGTTTTAATTGTGATTTTTGGAGGTTGGATTAAAAATTCTAAAGCTGCTGTCCATTAAAGTTAGAGGTTGATTTTGGTGATATAGTTGTTGTATTATGTTCATTTTGAAGCTTCATAGTGGTTTTGGGATCAAAGCACGTGTTGGGTAAGTTGTTTGGAGACGTTCAAGTTAAGTTGATTTTTGGTATAGGGTTTGATTCAAGAATCGAAGGATTTTGAGGTGTTGTTCACCAAATTTGAGATCAACTTCAAGACAATTTGGGTACGTAAATATTTAGCCTTGATGGATGATGTAATTAGGTGATTGGATTTTGAAAATCCTATTTTTTGGTTTATCACTTAGAACTTGGTTCGTGACCTTTTGGGCAAATAAAAGTTAAGATTGTTTGAGCTCATATTGACTAAAACTTGAGGTAAGTCTCCTTCTACTGGTTCACCTTCAAACCAGTCGTCCCTACCACTTGGATTGCTTATTTAAGATTACTTGAATTGTTTACTTAAGAATGCATAGATTGGTTACTTAAGATTACATGGACTGTTTCTTGAGATTGCTAAGATGGATTTGACTGATTATTCTAGATTGTTGGGACTGATAATTTATAACTGATTGAACTGTACTGCTTAATGGCATTGTCTGACTGGGTTGGACTATTTTGTCTACGATGATTGTACTGTTGACTGAGGATATATATAAAAAAATTTCCATAAGATAAATAACTGTAAAATATAACACAAGAGTTATATGAAAACTGATGTATACTAAGTTATAGGGTTTTTGTTAGTTTTTCTTATTTAGACAGGTGTACACACTACGAATGATTCGTGTTCCTTCGGGTTCATGTCTATGATCGATTCATGTTCCTTCAGGTTCATGTCTATGACTGATTTGTGGACTTTCGGGTTACACACTACAACTAATTCATGTTCCTTCGGGTTCATGTCTATAACTGATTTGTGGATCTTTGGGTTACACACTATGACTGATTCATGTTCCTTTAGGTTCATGTCTATGACTGATTTGTGGGCCTTCGGGTTACATACTATGACGGACTCTTGTTCCTTCGGGTTCATGTCTATGACTGATTGATGGACCTTCGGGTTACACACTATGACTGATGCATGCTCCTTCGAGATCACTACGACTGTTATGATGGGTGTACATCAGCGCCTAAATAAACTAGCCAATAGGTAACCTAGAGGGTTCAGTAGCAGGTCACTTAATGAGTATTGTTATACTCATCCTTATTCTCTTATGTTTTCAGGAAACCACAAGAATGGATTAGCGAGGGATGGAAGGGACCGGAGATAGAGCCATAGGGGACAATTCATGTTTGTTTCATTGAAAACGCTTTCGCACAGTTCATGTTTGTTTCAGTTGTTTTAGACAGACGTCTTATTTATTTATTTTATCTAAGTTTGACATTTCTTTTTTGGATTGGTTTTTGGATTATTATTACTATTTTGATTTTCTTTATGAATATTTTTTTATCCCAACTAAATGTTTTGACTATTGGGCTATTATTGATTTAACATTTCAATTTGGAACGGTCTAGCCTTTTTTTTCTGTCTTCTCTTTATCAAAAAAAGCTTCAATCTGTGGTCTGAGTATTCGAAAGTTCGGATCGTTACATATTATGTCATAGAAATTGAGAATTAATTTTAAAGAAATTTTTTATGATAACGACTAAATTATTAAATTTTTCAAGATATAAAAATGAAATTGTTACAAATTTAATAGTACAAACGACTAAACGTTACTAACTATTCAGATCTAAATTGTTATCTATACAAAAGTTGAGGGATTCTAAATGTCTTATTCAGATCTAAATTGTTATCTATACAAAAGTTGAGGGATTCTAAATGTCTTTCCACTTTTAAAATATGAAACCCATTTCTCAAAGAAAGTAATAATGGAAATGGTGAGGTAAAGCAAATTATGATGTTTTACAAAGAAGTCTCATCCTTATCACAACTACCTAAGTTGTCTATTTTAAATGGAACTTTCACACAAACAAATGCATCACAAACATTGAGGAATGTGGGAAGAAAGGCCTAATGGGAAGTGACAAGGCGACACCAAACACAACCCTAAGACTGTCATAAAAGCTAAAGTTTATGACTTCAATTATTACACTTCAAAGTGGAAAAAAGTGATGAATTTGTAAGCCTAAAGAGAAAGAAGGGGAAAAAGGGCCATTTAGAATGGAGGGCTTTGGAGTTAAGTCTTTGAATTTTGTTAGTTTCTTAATTGAGGATGAAATTGTGAAAATTAATATAAAGTATGGAAATCTAAAACAAAAGGACACTCTTAAAATATAAGGTTTGTTATAAATTACACTTCACATATTTCAACCATACAATTATTACAATCAAACTCGAATTCCTTACGTCCATTTTTTTTTTCTTAAAATGCGATGACAACTAAATGTCGATCTAGGAACTAAAATTTTCGTAATAGTTAACACAATACTTTTTAAAATTTAATCCAAATGCAAAAACATTATATCAAATTGTAACAATTCAAGTGTTTGAAGGTTTTGTTAAAGTGAGTTTGGATTGGCATGATCTCTATACCTCGTAGTAGTTGCATTAAAATTTTTTTTTGAAGATTTTGTTATACAATTCTTAAAGTTCAATAATGGCCCGTGATTATAAAATTGATTTAAAAACAACTCTGAACTTTCATGGAAGTAACAAATTAGTTTCTAAACTTTGATCGGTAACAATTTAGTCTCTATTCTTTCAATTTTGTAATAATTTAGTTCCTGAATTTTAGTATACAACAATCTAATCCTCGTACTTTCAAATGTGTAACAATTTAGTGCACAATGTATGAAAATTTATCAAAATTTGATGTCAATTTTTATTAATTTATGATGTAGACTTTGTATTTTATAAAAATATTGAGGCTCGAATTAGTTTATTAGTTTATTTATGCAATAAATCTCATTAAATTTTAACATTAATTTCTACAATAAAGATTGAATTATTACAACTTTGAAAATATAAAGACTAAATTATTATATAGTAAAATTTAGAAATTAAATTGTTACTTTTACAAAAGTTTAGGAACTAAAAATGATTTTTAACCCATAGGTTGATCCATCAAATTGAATTTTGATGGTATGATTTGTAACTTTTAGAGTGCAAAAGTGATTTTTATATTCCCATGAAATGTAAATAAAATTAAAGAATTCTTTTTTCTTTTTTTGAAAAACATGAAATACAAGAATTTATAAAATTCCAACAGGGTTGGGGGAAAACTATGACACGTTTATATTTATATTTTTGAAAAACATCAAATACAAGAATTTATTTATGTTGTGCCATCTTTTATTCTTGTACGTTTGATATTTTTATTTGATTCGTGTAGTTTATTTTGTTATCTTTCATCATGATTTTATTTCTTTTTCTCAATTTTAAAAACATTAGCTTATGTACTAATAATACTTTTGTTAATTACTTATCTTTTAACTTCTAAATTACTTCTAATTTTTAGCAATTAAAAATAAATTTTAGACAACAATTTTTAAAATCAATTTACATTTATCTATATGTTTACTACATTGACTCAAATGGATTTTTTTTCAAAAGTGTTTTTTTAGCCTAATTCTTTCAATAATGTTAATATCAGTTACATTAGAAGAAACTAGAGAGTTATTTGATAACTTCTTTTTTACATTTGGTAACATTACATTTAATAACATTTTTCTTGCTTTTCTAATTTAATTGAAAAGCATTTTTAAAATTCTAATCAAAGTTTGAAAATTTTAGAGTTTTCAAATATATATCTTTTTGTTTTTGAAATCGTACAAAAATTTCATAAGTATTTTAAAGCGTAAAAAATAAAAGAATAGATAGTATGAATTTTCTAAGCTTCATTTTTTAATTAAAAAATCAAACATGAAATCACTATCTATTAGATTTTTTTTTTTTTTTTTTTTTAAAAAAAAACAAAAGTTTATAGGTTAAATAAACACAATATTCAAAATTTATAGAATATATTTATAATTTAACCTAATAAAAGCTAAGGACTAAAGTACAACCTAGCTTACAAGGCAAATTGCTTTTTCTTTTTCTTCTTTTTTCCCCCAAAAACTAAAATTTTGAAATAGTAAAGGAAGTACACTAAATAAAGCTAAGCACAAAAACCTACAAAGTTTTCTTTTCTTTTCATTTCCCCCCCTTTTCTCCCCTTCCTCTTTGTTTTTTCTTTCATTTTCTCTTTCCCCCCCTTTTTTGGCCACATACATCATCCCTATACATGTATATTACAATTCTACTCCCATATACTCATACAAGTTGTATAAGTTTAGTATCATTCAACTAAGCATAATTTTTCTCCGTCACATGATGGAGCAACCACTTGGATTCTCGTCGCTAAAGAAGTCAAACGGACTCGATGGTGGAGAATTCGATTGTTCCATAGGTGGTGACGGTGACAACAATGATGAGATATTTCTCGGTGCAACGGAATGTACATAAGCATACGATTGTTCCACAGTTGGTAACGACGACGATGGTTGCGAGGTATTTCTCGGTGCAGCAGGATGTATATAAGCATACGACTGCAGTGGCGGTGAAGTATAGTATGCATCGGAGGTGCTACTTGGGTATACGGTATTGTAATTTGCCACGTATGCTGGTCGCGATACCACTGTGTGTACGGGATAATTGTATGGCTGGTTAAATGGAAGGCTGTGATTGGATGGTGGAATTTGATCATGATGATGATCAAGAGGAGTGGCTGATCCTATGCTTGCAGGTGTAGGAATTGTCTGTGGACTCATCACCTCTCCGGCGATTGCGCCGCCGCTCTTCTCTTTCCTCTGCCCTTTCTTCTTCTTCTTCCTCCCTTCTCCCCCGCCACTACAGTTTGCCTCAACAGCAACCGCACCGCTCGGCACAACGGGATCAGTCTCGCCGGCAATGCTCGGCGGAGACTTTACAGCTCGTTCTGCAGGGCCTTCGCCTCCGCCGCCTCCGCCGGTCTCCGTCGCATCTCCGTGGCCATCACCGCCCTTACTAATTTCAAGTACTTCGACATTCTCATTAATTCCACATTTCTCTTCATTTTTTGGTCGGACTTGCAGTTCTTCCGCCGGCGGCTCTGTTTCAGTGCTCTGTTTCTGCTTTCCGCCATCGCCCACGGCTGCGCTAGATTCGCCGGCGGGTATTTCAACGGCGATTTGTTTTTCTTTGATGTTTTTTGAGATGAGTTTTGTTTCTGGCCATGGTTCTGCGTGCTTTCCTGCCTTAATTAATCTTTTGATCAGAGTTTGTTCGTCAGTGTTTGTTGTGACTGTGACTTTTTGTTGCTTTCGATCGATTTCTACTGCGTGAACTCCTGATGATTTCAGAGAAGTTTTTGACAAATTTGAGGGATTGAAGAAGAAAAATGATGATTACAAAGCAATTGAAGAACACCCAGATGAGAAAATTGGAGAAATTTTGGATTTGAAGGAACTTAAAGATCAAATTTTGGAGAAATGAAGATATTAATTTGAGAAAATTATGTTATTGATGAGCTTAAAGATACCCAGATGAGAAAATGAGGGAAAGTTTGGATTTTTGAAATAAAACAGTGATCAGAATTTGAAGAAATGAAAAAAGCAGGTTTTTTTCTTTAGGGAAAATAAAGGATTCATATGAGAAATTGTGGGAATTTTTGGATTGAGACACTCAAAAGTCAAAAAATTGATGAAAGAAGTCATGTTAAAGAGAAAATAAGCAATACCCAGATGAAAAAATGAGAAAAAGTTTGAGTTTTTTTAACAAATCCAATGATAAAAATACCCCCCCCAAAAAAAAAACCACCAAAATTTATGGGAAGAAGTTATGTTAGAGAGAAAATAAGCATAACCCAGATGAGAAAAAAAGAGAAAATTTGTATTTGAGTAAAATCAAACAATCAAAACCTCAAAAAATGAAGCAAAATTTGAAAACATAACACATGTTTGAGAAAAAAAGGAAACAACACCCACATAAGGAAGTGAGAAAAAATTGGATTTGAAATAAACCACTGACCCAAATATAATGAAACTAAGCAAAATCTAAAGGAAAAAAAAAAACCAAGTAAAGAATTTTTGGTTTGTAACAGTAATTGAGTTTATTATATACCATTAATATTATGCAGAATCTTTATAACTTTCCTCTTGCAACCTTCACAGTGAATGGAGACTCTCAAAACATATGTCTGCAAAATTTTAGCATAAAATAAGAAAAATTGGTACCAAACCAAAAAAAAAAAAAAAAAAAAAAAAAAAAAAAAAAAAAAAAAAAACCCAAATTAAAATTAAAAAAAAAAAAAAAAAAAAAACTTTACCTTACATTTGAAGGGTTCAGAGGTCCCTTCTAATGCTTTAGCTTCTGGTTTTGCCATTAGTACACAAGAAATGAACACAGAGAGAGAGAAGTTGAGAGAAATGTTGATCAATGGTTATGGGCTTTAGGGTTATATTTAAAAAAATATATATTTTTTCTTTTTTCTTTTTCTTTTTTAAAGAATGGTTTGTTCTTTGGGGCTGAAAAGGGTGCTTTTGGGCTGGCAATAGTTCACTAACTATATGTGTGAACTTGAATTGGATTAATTCCATTTTGATGCTTTTTGAGTTTTCTTTAATGTAACCTTATACATAACTTTATTGCTAAGATGAATAAGCATGGTCCAAAATAAATAATCTCTTTGTACCATCTATAAAGAAAAGCCTACTTCTATTTTGCTTTAATAGTATAATGGGCGTGTCTACCCTTCTTCAATCTCGATCAAGAATAATTATATGATTATTAGTATAAACTAATTGATTATGATATTAATGATCTCTTTGAAAAGTCACGATTTGAACCTCTGCCCACTTATTTAAGTTGTAATATTCTAAAACCAAAAGAATTATCTATGAGTTTGAAAATTATGACACTTATTAAAATTATCAGCTAGTGACTATTCAATCGATAAAATTCAATTGATTTAAGATTTTCATTTAAAATTTTCAAAATTGGTTCCTTTTTATTTCTATAGTATAGAAGAATGTGATATATATGTTGAAAAGAATATCAATATTTATCAACATGTTAAGATTCAAAGTGGTATGTGTTTTATTGTAATTTTTTAATGATAGAGCTTCTAGAATTGTATAAATATAATGATAAATTACTCAACACAATTTAATATTATTTATTATTATTATTTTTTTTTTTATAAAAATTGTGAGGGGAAGAATTGAACTTCTAATCTCGAGAGTGATAATATAAATTATGGGTGAGTTGAGTTATGGTCATTTGAACAATATTATTTATTGTTGGGACGGTAAGATGTTATACTTTCCTCCATGTCATGTAGCTATGAAATGTTGGTCTTTTTAGGTAAATCAATTAGGACAAGTACCACAACCAACTATCTCATAATCTCCTCTAAAAAAAATACTATCTCAAAACACATTTTTGTAGACCAAAATATAGCTACAAGAGAATGTTAAAGCGGCTAAAACATTCCCAAATTTGTTCTCACTATAAGGATATGACAAAAATTAGAAGTATTAACAAAGTTTTCAATAAACATAACGCTAAGAATTTAAAATGTACAAAAATTGTTTGAACTTGTAAGATGTGTATGTATCTGCATGCAAGATTTAAAATGTACAAAAATGTCAAGTTCTCATTTTACAAAAGGTTGATATTATTATAAATATTATAGAAAATAGATGTCTATTAGATATTTATACTTGGTGTCTATTGATCACGTATCACGTATCATGTCGTCATTTTTCAAAGTGTTGTGCATGTGTCTCAACATTACACGTTATTAGTGTCTATGTAATCCATCTCCTACTTGTCAAAGTGCCTATAAATAGTGACATTTGGTGGGTTTTGAAGGAAACACATTGCGTGAATTCCAAAAAGTTTGGAGAAATTGGAGAAATCCATAATTTTGTATTTTATTTACTTTTTTTATTAATTTTATTATATATATATATTATGCTTAATTTATTTATTTCATATATTTATATTATATTTATTATTTTAATATTATATTTTATTGGCATCTGTGTTCCAGGCATGCTCTTCAAATTCACAATACGTTATCAGCACGAATTCCTATTGTTTTTTCCGCTAAAGGTAGGTCCTAAAGATATGTCGATTTTTCCTCTTCGTTATAATTAATAAATTTAATGTTATTTTGCATATTTAATATCTATTAAATTTCTAACATAAATACAATATTTTATGATAGTATTGTCATGACAAATCTTATAAAATTAGAATTTTCCACCCTTGATATTAACTTCAATAATTATTTGTCATGGATGTTTGATGTTGAAATCCACCTGAATGCTATGAATCTTGGAGAGACTATTAAAGAAGAAAATATGACATCTAGTTAGGGCGAAGCAAAAGCTATGATTTTCCTTGGTCATCATCTCCACGAGGGATTGAAAATGGAGTATCTTACAATAAAGGATTCCTGTATCTTGTGGGAAAATTTCAAAAAGAGGTATGATCATAAAAAAATTCTTCCTAAAGCTCGTTATGAGTGGATGCACTTAAGGCTACAAGATTTCAAACCAGTAAGTGATTACAACTCCACATTATTTAAAATTAGTTCAAAATTGTTGTTATGCGGGGATAAAATTACTAATGTTGATATGTTAGAGTAGACATTTTCTACATTTCATGTCTCAGATATGCTCCTGCAGTAGAAGTATCAAGAGAAAGTTTTTAAACAGTATTCTGACTTAATTTCATGTCTTCTCGTGGCTGAACAAAATAACGAGTTATTGATGAGAAATCATGAATCTTGACCAATCGGAATGACACCATTTCTTGAAGTGAATATTGTGAATGTTAATAATAATCGTGGTCAAGGTTGTGGTCGTGGTTGAGGTTGTGATCGTGGTAGAGGAAGAAATAATTATTATTTTCGTGGTGGTTGTATTAATCATTTAAATTTCAAAATAACCAAACAAAATGATGATCACAAAGGATAAACCCCACAAAATAAGAATTCAAAAAGCGTTGAAAATAAATGCTTCCGATGTGGAATGACTAGGCATTGGTTACATACCTGTCGAACGTGAAAATACTTAGTTGATCTCTATCAAGCCTCCCTAAAAGAAAAAGAGAAAAATTTAGAAGTAAATTTTGCATATTAGGATAGTGACATATTTGACCCATCTCATATGATAAATTTGAATGTGACAGACTTCTTTGAATCTTCTGAAGAGAAAATCGACAAAATTGATGGAACATCAAGTGTTTCATTTGACTTTGAAAATATTTAGATTTTTTTTTCATCTTTACGTTTTTTTTCTTCACTTAGTAGATGTTGACCTTTGTATATTCCAAATGTTGTTTTTCTATTGTAATTATTTTCTTTTAATGAAGAAACCGGGATCATTTTCATATGCTGGATGACTAAAAAAATTAGTAAAGAAGATCTATGTCTGGCAGACAGTGTAACTACACATACAATACTTACAAGTAGAAAATATTTTTCCAAACTAACAATGCTGGAAGCAAAAGTCAATACGATATCAGGTTCTGCAAACCTGATTAAAGGCGTGAAAAAGAAAATATTATTTTTCCTAAATGAACAAAATTTACAATTGACAATGCATTGTTCTCTAGTCAATAAAAAAGAAATCTACTTAGTTTTAAAGATATACGTTGCAATGGTTATCATATTGACGACACTGATAGTAAGAATAATGTGGAATATCTAAATATCATATCTTGTCTCAAATGAAAAACGTATACTGGAAGAGTTACCTGTTTTATCTTCTGGATTATATTATACTCATATACGGCTAATTGAAACATATGCAACAATGAACATGAAGTTCATGAATCCAGACATATTTACAATTTGATATGACCGATTGGGTCATCCAAGATCTATAATGATGAGAAAAAAATTTTAGAATTCAAATGGACATCCATTGAAGAGCCAGAAGATTTTTCAATCTAATGAATTATCATTTGGTGCTTACTCTTAAGGAAAATTGATAATTAGACCATCACTAGCTAAAATGGGAATTGAATCATCTGCATTTATCGAACGAATTCATGGTGCTATATGTGGACCTATTAACCCACCAATGGGACCATTTAGATATTTTATTGTATTAATAGATACACCCAACAGATGGTCACATGTGTACTTATTATCAAGTCGAAATTTTGCATTTGCAAGATTACTTGCTCAAATAATTAAATTAAGATCACAATTTCCTAATTATACAATCATGACTATTCGTCTTGATAATGCTGGTAAATTTACATCCCAAGCTTTTGATAGTTATTATATGTCAATTGGGATAAGTGTTGAACATCTAGTAGTTCATGTTCGTACACAAAATGGTTTAGCATAATCATTTTCATAAAACGTTTGCAGTTAATTGCTAGACCATTGATTATGAGAGCTAAGCTTCCTACATTTGTATGGGGACATGCTATTTTGCATGCAACGTCACTTGTATGCATTAGGCTAGTAGCTTATTGTTGGATCGACACTATCATGCAGTGGAAGAAATCAGGATCCATAAGCATTCTAATTCATTAATTTTAGTTGAAAAAACATGCTAAAAACAGAGTTTTATGGGTTTCATGAACATACTTTGGTTTAACCAACGAAATCTCCATTTTCAGCTACAAAATCCTCTGAATCCTTGTGTAGACTACCACAAGATCTTCCCTACTATTCTCTTGGTGCTCTAGATTGAGTTATGGGACTCAAAATAAGCTGGAATCTAAGGGAATATGGAAAAAGCTCACTGAACCAACCCATTGAAGAATACCTACTTCATCCGAATTTTTCAGCAAAAATTTAGTCGGTTCTTCCTCCTTTTTCACTTCAATCTCTTGAATATATGGCAAACTATCATGCAAAGAGATGTTCTGCATGGGATGCAGCTCATGCTTGGAGTAAACCAAAGGAGAAGGTGGATTCCTTGTAAGCTACTTAAAGATGAATTTTGAAAAGCCCATTTTCAAGTTTTGTGTAATTTTCAATTTTCAAAAATCTATTTTGATTTTAAAATCATATTTTATTTCTAAA
Organism: Benincasa hispida; assembly: GCF_009727055.1. Lineage (NCBI taxonomy): Eukaryota > Viridiplantae > Streptophyta > Magnoliopsida > Cucurbitales > Cucurbitaceae > Benincasa > Benincasa hispida. The sequence continues at coordinate 57,178,910 of NC_052350.1, read as the reverse complement.
ATAAAAAATTATTAATTTTACAAATTAAATTCAGAAATTAATTTTCTAATAAAATTAATAAACAATTATTTAAACAATTTAAATAATTCTAATTAATTTAATATCTAATATTAAATTAATTTTTACACAAATTCATCTTCATATATTTAAATCATATTTAAATATATTTTCTCCAATTCCGTTTGATTCTAATTTGAATGTTTCAAATTAACTTATCACACTACTCTAGAGCTAATCCATTTTCGAGCTAGTAGGGAAACCTTATGGACCTACAGATCATGGGCTCCAACGATCCGAGATTAATCGGCTAAACTCATTAGATCGATCTAACCCCCATTCGTTAACTAATGAGTCACTCCACTAAATCCCATAGTTGAACTCCCCTCATTATAGATATATTATGTCCACTCGATATAACCATGATTAGTAAGTTAACCCTTCACAGGTTGTTCGTAATAACAACTGGGTTAAATCTCTATTTTACCCCCGAAATTACCTCTTGTTCCTTAAGTCCCCACTGATCCCCTAATGTACAATTGTTTTGTGATCCAAACACAAAACCGAGTCCCTCTCATACCAAATGAGAGGGCAGGATCCCTTATTCAAACCCTAGAATCAACACTTAAGGGAACAACCTCTCTACTATTCCTAAAGCGGGTAGGAGTGAATTCCCTTTTACACCCTATGTCCCCAGCTATCTATCCAGTCTCACCCATGAAATGGCAGTCATATTGAGCCGGCATTGTTGAGTCAACACTCATCTATGCAAATTTAAGGGCAATCCTAGATAAATAGGAGTTCATAGTTAGCTCAAGATTAAGGTCAAGTTACCTAGGTCATCGCTTTGAAATAGTCAGTCTTAAACAATAAATATCGTTATAAAGTAAGAGTGACTCATTTCATGGTCTGATCTTGTACAAACTCTTTTGCATAAGGACACCCCCACTTCTCATGTCCAACATGAACGAATTAGGATTACTTTGTTTATAGCACTTTATAACTCCTTGTAACAACTACAGAGCAGGCTGTATCCAATAGTGTTACCAGAATAAGGTACCTAACCTTATCCATGTACTATAGATCATTTTGACTATTTACTCGAACCCGATTCACCTTTATGTCTCCACATAAAGTTCAAGTACTCATCCAATAGTCAAGGGACTTTTAGGTTTATTGGATTTCTATTCAAACAATAGATCTATTCAATAAAACCTTTATTGAATTTTCAGAATAAACTCCATTGTTTACATACCACGAGTTTTAGGACATAAAACCCAACAAACTCCCACTTGGACTAAAACTCCAGTGGTAACTTATACATCCGATATATAAGACTGAGTTTCTGAGTTTTATAGAGAAATACAATAAACTAGGGCATCACATACCCATCTTTTACAATTCGGTATCTCTATACCCGATATTTCTCCCACTTGGCTTAGGTTATCTAGTATTCCTAGTCCTACTAAATAATTCTCAAACACTTTAACCGAGAGAATTATTGTAAACATTTTAGTATACAATAGGATTTTGATAAAACTATAAGGGGATTGCATCTTAATTTCAATAATGGCTAGGAAGCACACTTTTCTCCCACTACATTGAGGTACTCTAAACTCTTTGAGCAAGATGCATCTGACTTACCTCAACAACTCTTTGTTAACAGTCAGATCTAGAAATCTTTAATCTTTTTATACTTTGATCTAGCCATTTAGATATCTGAATATCTACAAATGGCTTTTAACAATTTGATTCTTAACGGAGGTTGCTAGAACAAACCTAATTTTTGAAAATGAATATTTCATTTATCCCAAAAATATACAATTTGTTCTATACAAGTTTTAACAATTAAAAACAAGCAGCAACTTCTCCCACTGGATGAGCTGAGCAAATGGTCCCAGAGTCAAGTTAGCCTGGTTACCTTTTCTCTGCTATCTTCTCGACAAGATGTTGAGGGCAGTGTCTCCTTCAGTGCCCTTCTTCGTTGTAGTGGAAACATTTCCCTTTGCAGTGCTATCATTGCCTTTCAATCCAGTAGGCTTCTTTTTCTCTTTCCCTTTTCCTTTCTTCACAAGAATACTCTTATTCTTTAAAGAGGAAGCAACTTCAGGCTTGAAGGACATTCCTCACTTCTCGGCAGTAGTAACATTTACTTCTGGCATCAGACCTTTTATTCTCTACATTATCTGGTAAGCCTGTAGCTCATTGAGTAGAGTAGTCAAATTTTATTCATTAATGCATTTAGAATTGCAGAAAACTCTTCAAAAGTGATTCTAGAATAAAATCAATTTTACTTCTTTTATCTATGACAACACCGTTTACTTCTGCCATATGAAAGTGGATCATTATATCCAGAACATGTTCACAAACATAGGTTCCCACTTTGATGTGATTGTTGTAAACGTGCTTAATGGCATCCCTCACAAAGATTCCATAATCTATTTGGCAGTACTCATATCCTCATGCTTCTTTTGTCCACACATCAGATAAGCCGGCAAGGATATAACCATACGCTATATTATTAGCTTTGACCCATCTGTCATATACATCCCAAACATTTCGGTTTGTGTGAGAGCTAGGAATGGGAGGACAGTCCTCAGTTAAAACAAACCGCAAATCGTCTATCACAAGTATCGTGTTTAAATTTGATTTCTAATTCACATAATTATCCCCAATAAATTAATCTGACGCCAACAATTGTATTATTGAACTTGTCATTATGAAATTAAATATCCAATCAAGTTTTGGCAATTTTAATAATTTACCCAAGATTATTCTTTTGCAACGATACTATATCAAGACATTCTTGACTAAATACTACCTCCAAAATAACTCATATTCCGATAGCATTTAGGTGCCGCTTTTGGTCAGACATTATTAACACTTAATAATTCTGTAAGTGTAGACCCGCCATTTTCGGATCTTATAGAACGGATGAGTATAGCTTTGAAAATAGAAACAATACCCAAGACAAAACAATAAAACCCTATTCATTTTACTGAAGCCTGAGTTGTTCCGAATCCTATGTTACAGCCCTCCGTGGGGATAGTCGTCGTTAAACGACTAGCAAAGGGCCACTTAAAATAACCAACAGGCGCAACATAAGAATCTCACGGTTCAGACTAATGGAGGAGACCGTAGGATATGTTGACACATTTCCTTCACCCACTTACTATGAACTATTTCTTCTGTTCATCTTGGTATTGACACATACATCCACTCTCTGTAGGGAGGTCCCTCCTAGGGTGACATGAAGCGTCATATGAATCTCACGGTGTGAACTATGTGGAGACGTGGCAGTTAAAATCATATACTTGATTTCTGATCGAAAAACATCTCCTTATTCACCCGAGTCTATCTTTAAGCTAAAAAATATTTTCCGAAGGGAGGTCACTTCCAGGGTGACACGAAGTACCGCTTAAATCTAGACTGTGAACTCTTAGGGACGCGAGAGCTAAGGATAACATACCGCGTGTGTTATTAATCTCCCGCTAAAGCTTTCTAATAACTCTATCATATAGAAGTTATTCACTACCACTGAAGGGTTCTAACGTTTGGGTAACTTTGTACTTAGATTCTTTTCCGGCTAAATAAAAATAACCCTAAGTCTATGTGGTTTATCCATGTATAACTCTTATAAATGGACTTAAACCTACGATGTCTAGGTGGTAATTGCTTTTATTACCTCACATCGCTCACGAATACTCATAAAACTGGTTACCAACACTCAATTATTCGGCCATAATCCCCAGGTAGGAGGTGTTCCGTAGACCGTCAACTTAAATACCCCCAACCTAGGATTATATATCGGTTGAGTTTGTAACTCTAGTTTTACAAGTTTAATGACCTATTTTAACTAATTAAAATAAGTGGTTAACCTACGTGAGCATGCAACTGTTCTTTGTTATGGATTTTAAATGTCTAACCCAATTTTATAACAGTTTATAAAACTTTAGACATGCTAAACATCCACAACATACAGGCATTCAATATCTAATATAACACTCATATTAAATACAAGAAACCCTAACATGCATACTATATATTATAACAAATTATAACACACTTTCAATGCATGTTGCATGCTTCCTAAGGTGGGATTTTAAATCTAAATGGCATACTATATGCATATGCAAGATTTATTTAATTATAACATACATCCAATACATAAATAATTAAACGCGTACTGATATGGTTTTAGTTTTGGCAAAAATAAGCAAATAAAAGTCTAACTATTACAAAAACAGTTTCAACACCGCTCGAACCGCTCCAAAACTACTTGAACGGAACCCGAACCGTGTGAACCGGACCAACCACAAACCATTTGAAGTTGAACCGGACCAAACCTCAAAAGAACCGGTCGAAATAGCTTCTCTTGCTCGCTCTCAAATCTCGCTAAGTCAAATCGTTTAGCAATGACGACTATCATCATGCAATTGGCTTGATTGTTTAGTGTTTGCTTGATCGTTTAGCACCAACGCCTATCGTTTAACAAAGCTACACGATTGTATAGTGTTTGCCTTCTATCGTATAGTGTCATCTTCTAGCGTCGGAGGATGCTACACGATTGCTTAGTTCAAACACTATTGCATAGCTCCATTGTTTAGCACCGCGTCTTGATCGTTTAGCGCGCGCCCAAGGTAAACAATCGTCTAGTGCTATTGCATAGCAATCGATACATCGCTCAGCTGCCGCTTATAGGTAAATGATTGTGTAAGCAATCGCTCAGTGCCATCGCATAGCTCTTTGCCGCATCGCTTAGCTCCCGAACAAAGGTAAACGAACGTGTAAGTGATCGCCCAGTGCCATCGCATAGCTCTTCTTCGCATTGCTTAACTCTGGATCAAAGGTAAACGATCGTGTAAGCGATCGCTCAACGCTATCACATAGTAAAACAACACATCATTTAGCTCCATAGGTAGACGATCGTCTAGCGCACAACACCTAAACGATTAACGCCCGAACCTAGACTATCATTTAGCTTTTCCTTCATATCGTCTAACGTATGAAGCTAAACGATCGTTTAGCTACTGAAGCTTAATAACGATATGAACAGAGGCTGATTGTCTGGAATTTGCAACTCGGCCCCTTTGTTTGTTTCTTCGAATTACAGTTTAATTTCAACTTTAATGACTTCAAATAAATTACAGACTCTTGGGAAGGCATTAAGGCTCATCAAGCAAGAGCCAATTACAAATTTAAATGGGAAATTAAAGGCCAAATCTCAGAAAACCATATCATTACAGTAGTTTCATATCTTCATACAAAACACCCACCAAACCAGAATTAATCCGAATTGAATGCTTATAAGATGCTCTGATACCAAATGTTGGATCAACACCATTACGTAGCGGAAGAAATCAGGATCCATAAGTATTCTAATTCATTATTTTGGTTGAAAAGAAACATGCTAAAAACAGAGTATTATGGGTTTCATGAACATACCTTGGTCGAACCAACAAAATTTCCATTTTCAGCTGCAAAATCCTCTGAATCCTTATGTAGACCACTACAAGATCTTCTGTACTATCCTTTTAGTACTCTAGATTGAGTTGTGGGACTCAAAATAAGTTGGAATCTAAGGGAATATGGAGAAAGCTCACTAAACCAACCCATTGAAGAACACCTTCTTCATCCAAATTTTTCAGCAAAAATTCAATCGGTTCTTCCTTCTTCTTCACTTCAATCTCTTGAATATATGGCAGACTATCATACAAAGAGATGTGCTGCATGGGATGCAGCTCATGCTTGGAGTAAACCAAAGGAGAAGGTGGATTCCTTGTAAGTTACTTAAAAATGAATTTTGAAAAACCCATTTTAAAGTTTTGTGTAATTTTCAATTTCCAAAAATCCATTTTGATTTTAAAATCATATTTTATTTCTACAATCAAAATTTATTAATTTTACAAATTAATTTTCTAATAAAATTAATAAATAACTATTTAAACAATTTAAATAATTCTAATTAATTTAATATCTAATATTAAATTAATTTTTACACAAATTCATCTTCATATATTTAAAACATATTTAAATATATTTTCTCCAATTTCGTTTGATTCTAATTTGAACGTTTCAAATTAACTTATCACACTACTTTAGAGCTAATCCATTTCTGAGCTAGTAGGAGAACCTCACGGACCTACAGATCATGGGCTCCAATGATCCGAGATTAATCGACTAAACTCATTAGACCGATCTAACCCCCATTCTTTAACTAATGGGTCACTCCACTAAAGCCCATAGTTGAACTCTCCTCACTGTAGATATATTAGGTTCACTCGATATAACCATGATTAGTAAGTCGTAATAACGGCTGGGTCAAATCTCCATTTTACCCTTGAAATTACCTCTTGTTCCTTAAGTCCCCACCGATCCCTTAATGAACAATTGTTTTGTGATCCAATCACAAAATCGAGTTCCTCTCATACCAAATGAGAGGGCAGGATCCCTTGTTCAAGCCCTAGAATTAGCACTTAAGGGAACAACCTCTCTACTATCCCTAAAGCGGGTAGGAGTGAATTCCCTTTTGCACCATATATCCCCAGCTATCTATCTAGTCTCACCCCTGAAATGGCATCATATTGAGGCGGCATTGTTAAGCCAACCCCCACCTATGCAAATCTAAGGACAATCCCAGATAAACAGGAGTTCATAATTAGCTCAGGATTAAGGTCAAGTTATCTAGGTCATCACTTTGAAATAGTCAATCTTAAACAGTAAAGATCGTTATAAAGTAAGAGTGACTCATTTCGTGGTCCGATCTTGTACAAACTCTTTTGCACAAGGACACCCCCACTCCTCATGTCCAACATGAATGAATTAGGATCACTTTGTTTGTAGCACTTTATAACTCCTTGTAACAACTACAGAGCAAGCCATATCCAATAGTGTTACTAGAATAAGGTACCCAATCTTATCCATGTATTATAGATCATTTTGACTATTTACTCGAACCTGATCTACCTTTATGTCTCCACATAAAGTTCAAGTACTCATCCAATAGTCAAGGGACTTTTAGGTTTATTGGATATCTATTCAAGCAATAGATCTATTCAATAACACATTTATTGAATTTTCAGAATAAGCTCCATTGTTTATATACCACGAGTTTTAGGACATAAAACCCAACACTTATCATATGTACTCGCCATTACAATTAGCTTATGCTCATGAGACAAATATTTCCCATATGAGAATTTTTGGATGGGTAGTATATGTTCCAATTGCTCCACTATAACGTATTAAGATGGGCTCTCAAAGAGGTTAGAAATATATATTGGATATGATTCCCCATCAATTATCAGATATCTTGAAGTCCCAATGAGTGATGTATTTACTACATGATTTGTTGATTGTCATTTTAATGAGACAAATTTTCCAATATTATGGGGAGGGATTAAGAAGTTGGAAAAAGAAATTACATAGAATGCATCGTTATTGTCTCATTTAGATCCCCGTACAAATCAATGTGAATTTGAAGTTCATAAGATAATTCATTTGCAAAATATAACAAATCGATTACTAAATGCATTTATAGATGCAAAGAAAGTAACTAAATTACATATACCAGATACAAATGTTCTATTGAAAATTGATATCCCAACACAGCAAGTTGCCACTAATGAGTCTGGAACACGCTAGAAGCGTGGTAGACCAACGGGTTCCAAAAATAAAAATCCTCGAAAAAGAAAAATAATTAATAGTCAAGAATACTTGGTTGAAGATGTTAAAGAAATCCTTGACACAACTAGTGAGGAAGGTGAAATACCTAAAGATAATAATGAGATTTCAATAAACTATGTCATGACAAGAAAAAGAAAGAACTAAACTAATGAAGTTATTGACAACATTTTTGCGTATAATGTTGCTCTTGATATTATATCTGAAAATGAGGATCCTAAATCTGTTGAAGAATTTCGATATAGAAAAGATTGGCTTTAGTGGAAAGAAGCAATCGAGGTAGAATTAAACTCATTTTCAAAACGTCGGGTTTTTAGACCAGTAGTCTGAACACCAGAAGGTGTCAAACCTGTGGGATACAAATGGGTATTTGTAAAAAAAAAAATGAAAACAATGTGGTTATAAAATATAAAGCAAAACTAGTTACACAAGTTTTTTCACAAAGACCTGGTATTGATTATGAGGAGATGTATTCTTCGGTGGTGGATGCAATTACATTAAAATATTTAATTGGTCTAATTGTGTATGAAAGTCTGGATATGCATCTTATGGATGTAGTCACAACAAATTTATATGGATATCTTGATAATGATAATTTATATGCGAATCCTAGAAGGATTTAAGGTATCTGAAACATATAAATCAAATTCCTAGGAATTATAAGTTATAGAGATCGCTATATGGATTGAAACAATCAGAACGAATGTGGTACAATCACCTGAGTGGATAATTGTTAAAAGAAGGATATAAAAGAAATCCAATATGTCCATGTGTTTTTATAAAGAAATCACAGTCGGGATTCGCTATTATAACTGTATATGTTGACGACTTAATATAATTGGAACTCCTGAAGAGCTTTCAAATGCAATAGAATATCTTAAGAAAGAATTTGAGATGAAAGATCTCGAAAAAACAAAATTTTGTCTTGACTTGCAAATTGAGCATTTAGTCGATGAGATATTTGTTCATCAATTAACTTATATAGGAAAAGTTTTGAAAAGATTTTATATGGACAAAGCACATCCATTGAACATTCCAATAGAAGTTCGTTCATTAGATATGAGAAAAAATATATTTCAACTTCGAGATGATAATGAAGAACTTCTTGGTCCTGAAGTATCATATCTTAGTGCAATTAGTGCACTTATGTATCTTGCTAATAATATAAGACAAAATATTGCATTTTCAGTAAATTTATTAGTTAAATATAATTCTTTTCCAACTAAAAGACATTGGAACGAAAATAAGCATATAATTCATTATCTCTTAAGAATAATTGATATGGGTTTGTTTTATTCAAATAAATCAAATTTTGACCTAGTTGGTTATGCAGATTCTGGATATTTATCTTATCCACACAAAACTAGATCTCAAACAAGTTATCTATTCACATGTGGAGGAACTGCTATATCATGACGATCGGTGAAACAAACCATAACAACCATTTCCTCAAATCATGTTGAAATTCTTGTAATTCACGATGCTAGTCAAGAATGTGCATAGCTAAGATCAATGTCAGCATATTCGTGGAACATGTGGTTTGTTTTCTAGTAAAAATTTTCCAACAATATATAGAAAGACAACACAACATGCATATCCCAAATCAAAGGAGAATATATTAAAGGAGACATAATAAAGCATATTTCGCCGAAGCTTTTCTACACTCATGATCTTGAAGAAAATGAAGACATCATTGTACAACAAATTTATTCAAAGGATAACTTGACAGACTTATATACAAAGTCATTACCTACAACAACCTTTGAAAAATTGGTGCACAACATTGGAATGCGATGACCCGGGGATCTGAAGTGATGTTTCCATGAGGAGAAGTAAATATACTGTATTCTTTTTAAGAGTACTAGATTATATGAAATATGTGCTCTTTTTTCTTCATTAGGAATTTTTTTCCAATGAGTTTTTATATAATGGACATCTAAGGAGAATTATTATAAATATTATAGAAAATAGATGCCCATTAGAAGCTCATGCTTAGTATCCATTGATCATGTGTCTTGTCCCTATTTTTCCAAAGTGTTATCCACATGTCTTGTAAATACTCATTATTAGTGTCCATGTAATCCACCTCCTACTTGCCAAATCGCATATAAATAGCGACATTTGGTGGGTTTTGAAAAATACACATTAGAAAAAATCCAAAAAGTTTAGAGAAAGTGGAGAAATCCATAATTTGTTATTTTATTTACTTTTGTTATTTATTTTATTTTATATATTTATATATATTATGTTTATTTTATTTTATTATTTATTTATTTATATTATATTTATTTATTTTAATATTATATTTTATTGGCATCCATGTTCCCGTTGTGCTCCTCAAATTCACAAGAGATAAAATTTTGTGATGTGTAGATGAATATTTTTGAAAATTTTACGGAAATAAAAACGAATAAATTAAATATTTATATTGATAAATATTTTATCCCTTTTAAAATAGTTAAAATACTTATATTTATTTTGTTTTCAAATTAGTAACCCTTTTGTTACTTTCTTTTTAATGTTTCATCAACTTTTTTAGAAATGTTGACCCATCTCCTAAATCGATTTTAAATTTATGGACATGTGAAAAATATATTAACAAAAATTTAATACTCCGTATATGCACGAGTTGCAATATATTTGAAGAAGTTTCTAAACCTCTACCATGAAAATCCTAATTCATCTTCAAAACTCACATTTTTGTTAGTTTTTTATGTTATTTTTAAATATAGAAAAATAAATCAAAATATTTATAAATATAGTAAAATTTCAGCGGCAGACAACGATAGACCGTAATAGACTGTGATATTTTACCATTATTTATAAATATTTTCAATAATTTTGTCATTTAAAATAATTCTCCTAAAAAAAAATGCAATAAAAATTCAAGAAACCTATGAAGTATATTAAAGTTGGAGATGCTATTCCAAAATTCTTCCAATGTTGGTTTAACAAGGAATGAAATTAGTTGTTATCTATACTATTACAAGATAGCACATGTATAATTTTTAACCAATATTCTAGAAATTAATATATTTATAATGAATAAAAAAGGGACCTTTTTATTTGATTTAAAATATTTCTATTATTTTATATTATCAATCTTTTAGAATAAAGCTTTATATTGATTTTATTTGTTGTAAAGTTGTCAAAATGAGACAATCATACGGGAAAAAGACATTAGCTTAAACAAATTAATGTTATAACTCATATTATTCTCTATGTTTTCTAATTTTGTGTCATTTGATTATGTTAAAAAGAAACTTAAATAAATTATTATCATATAAACTTATTCCCTTCTCATTTTCAATTAAAGGTCATGCATTCAATAGTTTCACGAATAAAAAATTATGGATATGCTTTTAATAATTATTGAGAAAAAATATCAATATCTCCACTAAAAGAAATATCCTTTTTGGCTAATATATTATGTAATATTTGAAAATCGAAAAAAAAAATTATTCAATTGATGAATAATTAATTAAAGTTTTAATTTTGCCATGTTCAAACTTGAATTTTCACGAGTGGTAAAATTAATAGGCTTTTCAATAGTCCACTATTAACTAAAAAATAGGTCATTATCTCTACTATATTTATATTAAAAGAGACTATGCAAGGAGAATCTTTACATACTTCTTTTATCTTACATTTTTCATAAATTCTTATATTGGTATTTGTCGAGGAATTATAACTTTTCAAATATATGTGTCTATTTGAAATATAGTGGAGATGACTTTTCCAATTTTTAGTTTACAAAATAAATTTATATATTTAAAAAATAAAGCCTTAGATCGAATAAGTGTAATTGATGTTGACGGGATGTGACTTTCGAGTTTTGATTCAATTGATGTCAATTTGGATGCATCTCTTCGAGGTGGAGGTGGTTACACACATCGAATTGGTGCATCAATTCTTCCAATATATACGTAAGATGTCCATGTGAAAGAAAAATGAAATAAATACTTGCATTTATATTATTAGAAAAAGATCTAAAATTTAGAGAAAATAAAAAAAATAATTTAATTGAACAAAAGTAATAATTAATGTAATGAAATAATGCATCATTTAGTGTGACTTCACAATAGATATATAATAACATTAGAATAAAATTTATCACATTATGTATTATAATACTAGCATATTAATATATTAATTCGAAAATTTAATTATTATAACAAATTCTCTCTTTGTACCTTATATAAAACTTTCCTTTTGAAAAAGATGATGATATGAGAACATTAAAATAAAAATGGTTACATTATCTCATTTTTAAAAGTTGATGAAACTAAGATAAAATTGTATAATATTTATTTGTTACATATTAAAAAATTACTATTTAAATAAATAATTAGAACTACGAGATTTTACGTTTATTATATGTATGATAATTTTTGTGGCTATACTTGTAGAGATTTTTTATTGTATTTTTTTAAAAAAATTATAGTTAATTTTAAATGTTTGAAGGGTTATATTTCGTATATTTTCATATTGAAAGTTGAAATATTTTTGTTGTCTAAATTTTAAGTGAAATGTTAATTTTTAAATTCTTCTCACATTGAATTTTGCGGAAGATATTATTTTTATTACCATGTATTACAATCGAAGAATAGCATTTAAAAAATGGAAAGCAAAGGGCATGAAAGAAAATAATCTACTAAATAAGAAATCTCATTATTAACTATAAGAAATATTCAGTACACTTTCCTTATAATATTGAGATTATGAAAATTTTGTGTAGAGCTACTAAATAAACACATATAGGTATACCCAATAACAAGAAAATTACACTATATTACAATTTCTTAAAAATATCTAATTTTTTTTTTTTAAAAAAATCCAATTTAATTGTAACTCTAAAAATTCTCCTTGTGGAAATCAAATTTAGTGGTTGTTTTCCTAGAAAAGTCTTGCGATAATCTCCTTAGCTCTCCTACCAGTCCTTGTGCTCCACAGTAAAACACCCCTGCATTCACATTACAATCCAATTAGATAATATTTGGTTGAATTTACGTGACGACAACATTGACGTTATGTTAATGTCACTAATGATCGAAACAAAATAGAAATATAATCCAAAGTTCAACGATATTTATTAGTTATAGTCGTCTATTGATTAATATGCAATATGATCAGAAACTCAACTTCGTAATATGTAAATTTAGTAAAGACTTACCAACTCTTTGATCAGGGTGATTAACAGCAACATGCTTCAGGACATTACGCCAGTTGGGCCTAGCAAAATGAGTCTTTACCCTTGTCCCGGACACAATATCGACGCCGTTCTTGGCATGGTTGAGATCTTGGAGCATGGTAATGAGGGCAGACCGAGCATCGCCCTCTTCGTAAACGCTGGTGCAGTAGTTGTGCAGTTCAATCACCCTGTCTCGGTCGTTCTCCGCGACTTCATCCATGACACCTCTAAACCATTCGAATGAGCCCTGCTCTCGGGTCACCCAGTAGAAGTAAGCTCGTTTGGTGACAAAGGGCTTGGTTTGCTTATTGGCAACACCATTTTCGATGTCTTTCTGCTCCTTGATGTTGTTGAGTACATCCTTGACGATGCTGATCAGTGGGGTGGCGCCGATCCCCAGCCCCACGAGAAGAAGAACGTCGTATTGTTTATAGTCTTGTGCCGGAGCTCCGTAGGGTCCGTCTATCAACAGCCTTGGCAACCTGTAGTACGACTTTTGAAGTGAGAAAAACTGACATTTTGTTATTGATAACCGTTTTTACATGTAAAAGAAAATTTGAAAAGCACGGTTGAAATAAGTACCTTATTTTGTTGCTGCTTGGACCAATATCAGCCCTCAAAAGACCACTTTGATTAACAGATGGAGCCTGACATACCTATTGACAGAGTAAGGCAACATTCTTTTAAAAATAAAGTTCAAAATATTCAAAAGCTCGCTTGATAGTAAGTCTATTTATGATTTTCAATTTCACAAACCGTGCTGGATTACTGATGAACGAAAACAACCTAGTTCTTTCAAACATTTAGTTAATTTCAGCCAATGGAATCGTTCCTTTTAGTATAACCAAGTATTTATAAGTACCTTAGAGAAAATGGTTTTGAGCTGGGAAGTCCAGTCTCCCACAGTGCGAATGTGAATGCTCAAGTAATCATCCCCTGGAGCCGATGTAATCGAGAATGGATGCCTGAAAAAAATTTAATCACATCCGTTAATTTCAATAAAACCAAACATCATGGTTGATCATGATGATCATGGATCAGACGGTGTAGGATTTACCATTGAAAGGGAGAAATAGCAGAACAGTTCACAAATATGTACTGGCCACTTGTGTATTTGAATCCATGAGGCTTTGACATTTGCAATGCCAGAACATTTCCAGGATACACAGCAACCTGAGAGTTTTCCTTTTTCTGTCAGCATATAGTTCTTGGTACTTTTTTTTCTCTCTAGAAAATTAGTGAGTTTTCAGGCAAACGAACAAAAAGCAAAGAGTAAGGGCGTAGACCTTTGAGATCCTCACTGTTTTGTAGCCCGACCGAAACGCACGAATCAGTCTTTCACATGCGTATAGCAAAACTGGGACAGCTAGATACATCCATGTCTGTAGTCGATAATGAAACAAAATGTCATTCAAATGTCTGATTATGTTTTTTGTTTGCTGTAAAGTTTGAATTGAATGAGAATGCTCACCGTCTTTTTGTACCATTTCTTGGAGAGATAGAGGTAGTACCCATGGATGATGAAGAGGACATAGACAATGACAAAGAGATGGTGAGAGTACCAGAAGGCATTAAAGCCTGTGAGTCTCTTGATGATTTTTGGTAGGTTTAGGCGGTTGCGGCGAAACCATGGCTGGGCCAAGGTGAACGCTATAATCATCAGCACCACCATCACCACCCCAGTCCACCCTTCTGTTCCCTTCACAAACCACCAATAGTTATTTGGCCGTACGTCACCAAAAAACGGCTTCATTGGTTCATATTCCGCATCCGTCGCATGAAGTAGCTTTGGAAAGTCGCAGGTAAGATGTGCTCCAGCATGTAAAAGGACCCCAATGGCGATGCCAACAGCAATTACCTAAACCAAGCAGATGCAAATGCACATGAGATTTTACGTTAACTATTGTACTAAATTCGTCTAAACCAATCCACTTCTGCTTCTGAGTTTAGCAGACGATATTAAATCTTCTATACACAACCTTCATGCTCCTTACGTGAGTTTTATTTTATTCATGAAAGTTCTTCTTTAGCTCAATTAGTTGGGACATATATCTTAACTAAGAGGTCAAATGTTTGAATCTCCCACCACCATATATTGTTGAACTCAATCAAGTAAAAAATAATAATAACAATACCGAGGAGAATGATATTGAAAAAGTTAGAAAATTATAAATTTTACTCTCGACTAAATCCAAAAACTTTAACTAATCTTTCGTGCATATTCTAAGCAATATCAATCAAAATCTAATTATGCCATTTTAGTTTAAGTTCATAAAATTTAGTCCCTAAGCATTTAAAGAACAACCATTTCCCCCCGTAAACTCTTAAAATATAAACCAGTTTCATCCTTGTTATTATTTTACCATCTGATATTCTTCCCTCAGTGCCCACCTCACTCAATCCAGTCCATCACATACTTGTCCAATACTTAGACTCAAAGCTATGCTAAGCCAAGAATCAAAATGTAAAGTTCTTACAAAGTCAATAACAAAAAGCGATATTCTAAGAATTCAGGGACCAAAATGAAGAGACCCAATAAAAGTTAATGATCAAAACAGAATTTAAACCAATCATTTACCACAAACTCAGGCACATGAAACCCAACAGCACCAACAAACACATTAAAATTTGAACACAGAAAAATGATCAAACACATAGTGGGCAACGTGGAAAGAAAAAAGTACCTTATGGAAATTGACATTGTCATCAAAAGGGACAACAGAACCAAGCTTGGTCTTACTCCGGAGCCAAGTAATGGTATTCCTACAAACAGGGAGAAGGATAATGGCCATATTGAACTTGAGAGTCTCGGCGGCGCCTTTGGCGGTGGTGACACAGTAGCCCATGACATGGAAGACGGCTCGATGGCGGTACTGAATGAACTTCCAAGTAAAGAGAGCAGCACAAATGGCGAGCCATAGAGAGAAAACCCAAATGCGCTTCCAATTGTCTTCAATGAAGTAGCGGAGTGAGCGGTATGTGCGCTTGATGGGGTTGTATTCCTTTGTTGGTACTAGCTTTTGGCTTAGTAGTTGGCTCAGCACTCGGCTGTCTGTCACGCGGTTCGGGGCCGTTGCTTGGTTTGGGGCTTGCAAGAGTAGCATTTCCAAGTTGTATAGCTGGGAAAAAAAAAAATCAATCCGTATGTAGATAATTTCATCGATATTTTAAAAGTATTCTAAATTTGATTAAGAGTGTAATAAAAAAAAAAAAAATTAAAAACCAAACCGATCCATTACTTTAGTTTAGTTTATTTTCGAGGATGGAAATGGACATCTTGATTTGCATTTGAAGAAAAAAATATAGGTTCCGTTCGGTTTTTTTTCCTTATTGAAAAAACTAGTCAAAATCGAATTGAACCAAGGGTATGTATATACTATTCAAAACAAATTCGAACAATAAGTCCCTTTTAGTATTTTAAGTATTATTGTGTATCTATGTTTGTTGTTTAAAAAAAAAAGACCATTTATTATATTGCATATATGTTTCTTATTTAATTTTAAAAAAGGCCTAGGAAAAAAAATGTCCAATTTGAGTCCAGAAGAAAAGAAATAGATCAAATTTTTATTTTGAAGGAGCAAAAAGGATCCATTCAAAAGAAAAGCGAAAATAAAAATTTTTAAAAATGAAAAAAGAAAAAAAAAAAGTCAAAAACTGATAACCAAACCGATAATAAACTGCACCAACAAAAATCAATACATTGGTTTTGTTCTTTATTGGACATTGGTTTGATTCATTTCTTTATAAAATTGATCAAATTGGTTTTGTTCTTGTTTTGTCTCAAAACTGATAAAATCAAATCGAATCGAATTTCACTCCACGTTGATAGATGGTTTGAATTGATATTTTTATCCTATCATAGAAAAATTAAAGAAACATAAAAATATAAGCAATAATTGTAGGGTTTTTTTTTTTTTAAAATAATTTTTATGTTTTCCCCTTTTTTTAGTTCAATAAAGATTGAATATTCAACCATTAAGACTGATTAATTAATATTTTATCCACTATAAGTTCAAATTGACTGTTAGTAAAGAAGTGATGAACAGAGTTTGGACTTAGAATTAAAAAAAAAAAGTAATATTTTTTTAAAATAATATCTTTAGAGCTTATTTTATAGGGTTGGTTACATTATCAAGTATACTATACTACTAGTCAATAAATGATATATTTAAATATGGCTAATTTGAGTGATTGACTACTATACATATTAGTAATCTTTTGTTCCTTTTTAACAATTTTTTCTTAAAAAAAATATATTTTTGAGCAATAAGAATATGATATATTACTTGATATTATAATTTTATGTGCATATTGAAATAATTATTTACAAACCTCAATGTATCCAAGGTTGTCTGGATCCAATTCTTCCATAATTAGAGCAGCATATTCTTCAGCATCATCTTTAATTTTTGACAACTTATTAGCTGAAGCACTAAGTGCAATAATCTGAAAAAAAAAAAAAATCTTATCATTCAATAAATAAAGAAAAATATTTAAATGATCAAATTGCTGAAAATATCTACCAATAATAATAAAATATCATAATCTATCTACAATAGGTTGCGACAGTTAGATAGACAATAAAATTTTATTAAATTTATAAATATTTTGATTTATTTTTTATATTTAAAAATACTCCATTAATAAAAGTAATTATTAAATCATATTAAGTGGTCAAATATTTAGCTAGTGATTGAAATGTGTAGTCCTTTTATTTAATTTTGATTTTGTATAAATTTTAAGAAACACGATTTAATAATATTTATTATTACACATTTTTTTTTTATTTACTCTCATTTTCATTAATTAAAAACATGAGAAAAGGCAATATTTATTCCTAATGAAGGATTGTGGTCCTCTCAATTATCATTTTAGTCAATTATTAATTATAACAATGGTGAATTACTGCAATATAATAATGACAAATTTTTTTTGAAACAATAATAATAACATTTTACTAACCATTATTATCAAGTTGATCAATGATTTAAGTTTTTTTAAATATATATTTAAAAATTAATTCTATATGCATATTTCCTTATATTAAATATAAATTTACGAATAACTCAAAAGATAATATTGCTAAATAAAGTGTTTCTGTTTTATTAGTAGCAAGATTTCCATTTTTTATAAATATAAGAATTTTTGAATGACATTTTTCTTGATTAGTTGAAACATTCTTTATTTTGTAGGATAACCGTAGCATTAAATTTATATTCACATATAGATATTTCAATATTTCCATAGATTTGACATCAATACGAATGATTGATCAATATTTCATATTTCTATTATATTGTAGAAAAACTTATAAAACATAAAAAAAATATGCAACAAAAGGTCATTAATGTAAAATATTAATATACATAATAGATATATAAACTTGTTTAAAAATCATAAAAAAATTTATTAATTTAAATTTATAACTTTCATAAGTATATCTATTTATATCTTTCTCTATATTTCG
>NC_052350.1:57149673-57160557 GCF_009727055.1 Benincasa hispida | reverse complement strand
AAATTTATTAATTTAAATTTATTAAAAAAAAATTTAAATAATTTTTTAAAAAAATTTTCATTCACATCGACATTTTATTAATATTTATGTCGATATTTCCCCAAAATTAAAACTTCAACGTTTTCGCCACACCAATGATTTAAACCTTAATGATAATCAGTAATACTAATAATAACCCAAAACTATATTCTCTTGATATGAAAACTCACAATATTTCTTTCTGAAAAAAAAAAAGTCAAATAAAAAAGAAAAGAAAGCACATAAATGATATAATTTAAATAAAATATTACAAAAATAGTAGCCAATCAATGTATACACTAATCAGTGATTGTTATTTAACAATACATGTCTTAACCATCATCTAAAGAAAACAATAAACTTTTATTAATCAGATTTTTTTTTTTAATTTGCTATATACTATTGTTATTATTAGAAAAAATAACTTTTTGGTTTTTAAATTTTAGGTCTAATTTCTATTTAGTTCATAGATTTCAAAATATTATACATTTAGTCATTAATTTTTGAATTTGGTTTCCATTTAGATAAATTTCAAAATGTCACAATTTTACTCTTAACATTTAAATTTTGCTTCAATTTAGTACCTATATTTCAAGATTTACGTTTTTAACTTCTATTATTCACTAAATACTCATTTTCCGTATTAATTTATGTTAATAAATTAAAAATCATTAAAAAAATTATAATTAATTAAGTTTCACCATTTTTATCACTTTGAAAATTAATTTTAAAATTTCACTTTATAATTATTTTTAATTAATTAAAAGAAATTGATGTTAATAATTAAAAATGAGTATTTATTGAAAAATTGAGGTTAAAAATGTAAAATCTTGAAATCTAAAAACCAAATTGAAACAAAACTAAAATCTCAAGATTAAAATTATAACATTTTAAAGCTTAGAGATTTAATGGAAACAAAACTGAAAAAAACTAAATGTGTAATATTTGAAAATTTAGAGACGAAATAGAACTAGACCCAAGAATATATTCTCTCCTTATTATCATTCATTAATTTCCCTCCAATTACCTCTTTGACTTCTTGTCCAGTAATGCGACCATCGGCATTCTTGTCCACCCTGCACGATCGTACCATTTTGTGAGACGAAGTTCTACTTCAAAGAATCTCCATATCCATGGCGGCCATTCTAGAGAGGGAATGTTCATTGAAGAGAGAGAGAGAGTGAAAAACAAGATTATTCTTACATATCGAAGAAGATTTGAAGCCTTGCATCGAAGCTTTCATCGATTATTTGCTCCCAAAATTCACGCAGTTCCCCCTTCGTTATGGAGTTCGAACTTATCCCTCTTCTTCGAGCCAACGCATCGAACAACTCACCAGCGAACTCACTCGACTCGTTCATTCCTGATCCATCAACGAATCCACAACTCCGATCGGTAAAATTTCACAATCATTGCTCAAACTCAACACATGATTTATGATATATATATATATATATATATACCTATGCATCTTGCAAATAACGACTTCGGAAGCTCTCCGTTAATGGAGAGTTCATTGAATCGATTCTCAATCTCTGACCAGGCTTCACTTCCGACGCTTTTGGTCATGAATCGTAGGCCATTTAAGGCACGACTAGCACCGGATTTGGTTCGGTCGATTCTATTGAAGCTTTTAGAGGAAGTCATCCGTCTCAATTCCTGCGATACTTGCTTCAATTTGAATGACAATTGAGAGCCTAGCGTCGGACGTTTCGTCTCCAGTCGGCTTGCTAGCATTGCCGTCTCTGAATCTCCTCCTTTGATGTTCTGAACTGAGACTGTGTCGTCGCGAACATCTAAGGTAATCTCGACGTACTGATCATCGTCTTTGATTCTCATAGTGCTTCTTGTGCTACTACTGTAGCTGTTGGTTCTTTTGTAGGCGACAGATGGTCCTGTTAATGGACCGCTGAAGCCGACTCGTTTGGAGCTCCCTATGCTCTCTGTATCTGACCATGAATCTGCAGGTTTGTTTTCTTGACCTTCCATGGTTGGATCTGAATCTGAATTCTCTCTGTTTCTTATATGCACTGTGATACGCCCACCAGGTGTTTGTTGTTATGCCTGAGAGACAGAAAAGTTAGTAAAAAGTTAGCCATCAACCCAATTATTAAAGAGAGAATAGTTGGCGACATCGTAAGAATGCATTCCCTCTTATCAAATACATAAAAAAATAATAATAATAATAATAATAATAATTTAAAGAAAGAAATAAGAAGATTTTGCATATGATAAATTATGATGGAATAATTTAGTGGGATTTACGGAGATGTGTGTAGCATGTTATAAAGCTAAGTATTTTTCATTATTAAAAACCAAAAAATATGGTTTCCTAAGGGTAGTTTGGTCTTTTCAAATCTTATTGTAGGCTATAATAATTCCAACACTAATGTATTCATTTCCCTTTCCAATGAAAAATGAAAATCATAGGATAAAGCACAACAAGCAATCCCAACTTTCAATATTGGAAAATGGGCATTAACTATTATCCTAAAAGCCAGCTTGTGAAAAACTACACACAAATCAATGCCTAAAGCAGAGACTAAGAACAGATGGAGGAGAATCAACAACAATGGAAAAAAAAAACCCAAAACAACACTAATGATTACAAAACCAAAAAATCAAGAGGTAGTTTAGGAAGAAGAGCCAAGTAAGAGAAGATTTTGAATTGAGTCTATGTACGTAGCTGACCTTTGTGAGTTTTGAGTTCTGGATTTGAGAAATCTGTAATTGTTTTTGGTGGAGAATTCGACGCAGTAATTCAAAGAGAAGAATGGGAAAGGTTGTGAAGTTTGAAGATGGAGGGGAGAAGGGAAAGAGCTTTTATAGTTGAGAAGGAAGATTATTCAAAGTTAATGGAGTTTAATTCTAGGGGCGCATCTGGGTTGTGTGGGAGAGAGAGAGTGGGGTTGTTGGCCATTTAGCTGTTTTCTCTCAAGAAGAACTTCTTTGTATTAATATATCAATACTTGGTCAATCTTGTCTAACAATGTTTACAATATAACAAATAAGGGAGGAAATGGAAGATGAAATGATCCCAACTTTACCTTTGGCCTTTCTATGGAACTCATAATGACCCACCACAATGAAGACTTTAGTTAGAATGGGAAAATGTGGTAACTTTTTTTCTTTTTATAAAATAAGACAATGTTTTATGACTTTTGGGTATTACTTAAAAAAGTTTGAAGTAAGGTTTAACACGTTGATATTAATGAAAATGTTAAATTCTTAATTTTATAAAATTGTCGGCTGACTCAATTTAGAAATAAATAAATATATTAATGGAAATATTTGTCGGAGACATAAACTTTCGTGACTTTATCATGAATACATATTTCGAATAAGGAAATGACTTTGATACTATTTTTTAAGGACAACAAACCTCCACATATTTCCACAATAGTATAATATTGTCCATTTTGAGCATAAATTTTCATATCTTTGTTTTTTGTTTCATCTAGAAGGCCTCGTACTATAGAGATAGTTGTCATTCTTCATAAACTTATGAACCTAGAGACATAAACCTTCATGACTTTATGTTGACTACATCTTTCGAGTCAGGACATGACTTTGTTACCATTTTTTAGGGACAACATACCTTCACGACAATAGTATATTATTGTCCACTTTGAGTATAAATTTTCATGTTTTTCCTTTTGGTTTCATCTAAAAGACCTCATATCACGGAGATATAGTTGTCATTCCTCATAAATCTATGAATTTATGATCATTCATTCTCTTATTTAGTTAACATGAGACTTTGATCGTATTTCTAATAATATCGATATATCGACTAAAGCTTAATATGGATATGTACTCTAGCCGAAAGGTCAATTTTTTGTTTGTGTTTTTTCTGGAGTAGATTTCCTTGGGAGAAATGTGGAAATTTCTTCTTTTCTTGCTTCCATTTGGAAGATGTTGATTGACAGTAAGTTTCTGGATTCGACTTTATTTCTATTTAAAACTTTTTTCGAGTGACTTTATCTTATTTAAAACTTTTTTCGAGTCATATTGTTTGACAATCAATAATTTTATATGATAAAGTAGGTCTTTGTTAATATTTAGGAAATTTAGAATAAAATAATAGAAAACACCTTTTATCTTTATCTGATCTTAGGATAGAAAACACGAATTAAAGCGCTTGATAATTGATAAAGTTATTTAAGTAAATTTCCGAAATCATTTTCAATTATCTAGAGTACAAATTATATCAAAATTTTGAAAATTTATAAAATGGCTGAAAGTAATCCCCAACTTACCAAAATCAAACTATAAATTACTGGAACATTTTGGCTCTAAATTCGGGATTGTGTAACTCAATTTCATCAGATTGAACTTTAAACTTTAATAGTGGGTACAAATTTCACTTTAAATTTGTTGATATGCACCTAATTTTTCTTTAATGATACACTTTCTTTGATGAAGAATTGTAAAGAAAAAAAATTAATTTCTGTGTCTTTAATAAATTATAAAACACATATTTGATACAAAATTAATGGAGCATATAAATTAGAATTTTGTTAGAGATTGATGAGTTTTGAGAGATTTATTTGAGTTGATTTTGTGTATTGTTGGAGCTTAATTTTTTAGGAATCTTGTTCCCATTGAAAATTAGTGAGTTTAGAAAGGTTTTATTGTTTATTAAAACTAATAGATAAATTTAGAATACATACCCCACTCACACACACACAAACACACATATATATATGTATATATATATATATATATATATTTGAACTAGAGAAGTCATTTTGTCTTTAGCTTAAATAGGGTATTATCTATTATCATATCAATGCGAACAAAATTGGTTTGTTAGCATACATTAGCTAAAACGATGGCAATAAACAAGAACAATCTAATATATATATTTTGAGAAAATCTCTCTTATATTGTTAAATGGAAAAGGTTTACGTACGTTTGCATGTATGATATATTTAAGTTTCAAGACATTATTTGATAACGATTGTTTTGTTTTGTTTGAAAATTTATATTTAAAATTTTAGTCAATTGAAAAGAAAAAAAAGTATAAAAGCAAAATCTACTTTTTAAAAGCCTTTTTTTTTTCGGTTTCAAAATCTCAATAAAATTTAATGAAATTTCATAATTTTATGTGATTCATTTTAATAATGGAACAAAAATATTATTTTTTTATGGTTCGTAATTCTAATAGTGAACCTTTAATATCGATACAAAAAGTTCTAAAATTCATTGGTACTGTTGAGTTTGTCGAGGTTAGTGCTCTTCTGGATGGTATTATTACCGTTGAAGAAGTAGAAATTTATCCTTTACGGGTTGAAACAAATTCAATGTTTCTTTGGAACATACTTTAAGGTCGGGACTATTTCAACAAAGAAGTCTAAGCATTTGTTGATAATATCTTTTTGTCCAATAATTTGTAATACCATTGCTTACATACTTCAAGAAAAAGGGACTCTCCTGATGCTTAAAATGACTGTCGGGAGATAAGTCCCTCTCTCCCGACTGCGTAAGGGCGGCATCGGGAGTGCTCGATAACTTCCGACGCCATAAGTGAGGTGTTGGGAGTTGGTAAGAACTCTCGACGCGTAAAAGGCAGGTGTCGAGAGATGGGAATGGAAAACCATTCTCCACGAAGGATCTCCCGAAGTCTCCCATGATCGTCGGGAGATATAAAAGAACTCCCAACGAATAAAACAATTCGCCGGGAGTTGGGTGTGGGTGACACTTCAAGTTAGTAAGATATCCTAAACTATTTAAAATTTTTATTCTTCAGATGGTAGCTGTTTTAATATGTTGCTATCCTACAGTTATAGTAGCAAAATAGTTATATCTTACTATTAGTTTTATGATAATGAATTGTTGGCTATCCTGCAGTTATGGTAGCCAAACAACTGGATTTTGATGTGTTTTGTGGAGTTTTGTGTGTTTGTGGAATTTAATATTGAAGTTTGAATGTTGTGTGGGGTGGGTTGAGATTATTATCTTTCTGGGAAATTGTCAATTAATGTTGTATGTTGAAAAGTAGTCTTATATTTTTTATGTTGAAAAGTAGTCATTTGTTTCGTAAAATTAACTTCACAAGACAAAAGACAGAAATAAACTTAACTTTATGAGACAAAAGACTGATTTTTACGAGACAAACTTCACAAAGCAACTTCACGAGTTCATTTCTGTCATTTGTTTCGTGAAATGATTTCACGAGACAAAATTTGTCTTCAGTTTCACATTACGAAACGTTACTTCACGAGACAAAGTTTGTCTTTAGTTTCACATTACAACCTAACGTTTCGTGAAGTTTGTCTCGTGAAGTAAATTTGTCTTCAGTTTCACATTACAACCTACTATCCGTTTGTCTTGTAACGTAACTTTACGAGCGTCTCATGAAGTAACTTCACGAGACAAAAGACAGAAATGGACTCAACAATATTTTTTATTTGCTTAATAATGTTATACATTTTAGGTTATTTAGATCAAATTAAAAAAATTCAAATTATTTTTATTTTTTTTTAAAAAAATGACTATCTCCCGACGATGCCTATACATGCGTGGGGAGTTCTAAACTATCGACGTGGTATATGAAGCGTCGTGAGTTCCAATTACTCTTGATGGTATATGCTTCTGCATCGGGAGATACTCTCTCGACGGGTATATACCGACCAAACTCCTGACGACTAGTTTGTTGTCGGGAGTAGATCTTCGAACATATTTTTGACCATTTCTCGATAATTTGAAACGTAAGAAAAGATGTGTTTTTCTCATATTTGAAAATAAGAAAAGAGTGTTTCTTTAGTGACATTTTGGCATGTAATGCACGACAAAACAAAGTCTAGTGTTTGGCTTGAAGATCACCCTTTGGATCAACATTTGTATTGTCCAGTGATTTAATATCTCACTAGTTTTGGTCTTCTTTGTATTACTCAAAAAAAAAAAAGTATATATATATATTATATATAATGTTATTTTTCATTTTAATAAAAGTTATTGAATATATAAGAACGTAACTTTTAAAAATTTAATTTATGGCATTATTGAAATTATTAAAAAACATGAGATTAAATGGTCCAAAATCATTGTTTTATATCCTTCCATAAATGAAAAAAAAAAAATATAGTTTTATGCAATATCAAATTTATTTCATCATCCAAGATTCAAAGGACCAAGACTTATTGTCTTAAATTGTACCAACTCATCAAAGACAAAATATTCTCCCCATATGTTGTATGGTGTAAGATTAAAATATTGGGGTAGTTAAACAAGAATAATACTATTCTCAACAAAAAGATGTGTTTGGAATAAGTTATTAAATGTTTAATTAAAAAAATAAATCATTTTAGAAGAATTAGAGTATTTGACCAATTAGTAAAAATAGTCTTTAAATTATTTTTAATCCATTTTTATTCAAAATATTTAAATAAAATGAATTTTTTTTAAAAAACACCTTTTCATAGGTCAATATAAATACATCCTAGATATCTTGTGTCTTAAATGCAAATTATTCATACTTGCGTGTCTTCCTCTTTTTTTTTTTTTTTTTTTTTTTTTTTTTTTTATGTTTCAAAAAGTTTGTGCAATTAAAAAACTACTTAATTATTAACATTGTGAAATTAAGTGCTGGTATTTAAAAAAAAATCCATCCAATAATGGTTATTAACATGACATTTCCATCATTAAATTTCAATGAAAATTTTTAATGGAAATGGAAAATTAAAAATGCATTTTGAAGCATTTAGGTGCATGTGATAATGATTTAATTTTATATTCTCTCTCTCTCTTTTCCTATATATATATATATATATATAATATATATATATATAATATATATATATAATATATATAATTATTTGGAAATTACATATAAAAATAATTTCAAATTTGCTATACTTTAGAAAATGTTTTAAGGAGTAGATGAACACAAGATAATTATTAGTAAGTTAGCATGATTTTTTCGCTGAGAAAAGTGCTATCAACCAGCCTTTAAAATACTAGGAATAAACTATTGTTCAAATATATAAAAAAAAATTCAAATATTATTTTAGTATTAAATGTTCAACCTTCATCTTGGTTCCTATATTTTCAAAATGTCTATTTTGATATTTATACTTATAATTTTTTTTTTCATTTGAGTATCTATATACAAAAACTCTATTTTGATCTTTTTGTTTTTGAAAAGAGACCATCTTAATCTATACGTGGGATCCCAAATTCTTTATGAAATTTAGGTTTTTGTAATATTTGAGTATTATTTTAATTTTTGAGATTAAATTGAATTATTGTAAAAATATAATTCAATTTAAATTTTTTGCTTCAGTGAAGGAATTTTGGAATTTAAGTTTTAAATTAAAGAGCATTTGAGATTGACTTCAATTTTAATTTAATTTAGAAATTTGAATTAAAAATAAGAGAAGGAAATTGCATTATTTTATTTGGTTAAGGATTAAAGATTTTAAGAGATTTGGAGATTTGGATTCCTAAAGAAATTTAAATTGGATTTGAAATTTAAAAAGGAAATATATATATATAAAGGAAAAGATTTGAGATTTTGAAATTTTGAGAGGGAAAAGGAAATATATATATACGTGCAAGGGTTAGGAGAGAAAGAAAAATAAAACAAAATTTCTTCTTCTCTCACGCGCACGTATTCCTAATAATATGGTAAATGACATCACCTAGAGAAGTCATTTACCATTCATCTTCATTTACATCGATTTTATCTTCCATTTTCACTTATAATACACTCCTAGTGCACATCACGAAATCACGAACAAGTTTTTGGTGCCGTTGTTGGGGATTTAGCAACAAGGCTAACCAAAATTTTGCTTGTATCTTTTCTAGAAAAAATTGCAACTGAGGGAGTATTACAAGCTAAGCCTAAGCTTGTAAATGTTTTATGAGCGTGGAAAACACTCTTGAGCTCTTATACGACCTCGAAGTTGAAAGAATCTTTAGACGAAGAAACCGATCGAATCGTTGTCGAAGGTTAAGGCAACAACCAAGATAGTAACAACAAAGAGAACAACAAATGGTGGATGATCAACTAACTAGAACTTAGCTCAACAATTAGCCAACGCTGCCCTAAATCCAATCTTGATGGTGAACAACAGTACACGTCCAATGCAGGAGTATGCGTCTCTAGTGCTGTATGACTTTTCGCCAGGGATCATATATCCGACACTAGATGGAACGAGATTTAAGATGAAGTCTGTAATGCTTCAGATGCTTCAAACTGCAGGTATTTGTATTTTTAATTTTTTTATGAGAATTTTCTAGTTTTGTTTTATAGCTATAAGGGTACCTGGAACATGAATCAGGGTCAATTTTGGCAATTTTGAATCAGGGTCAAGAGGTTTTTGGAGCAATTTTGGCAAGTTTGAATCAGGGTCAAGTCGAAGAGGAACAAGTGATGCGTCCCGACCCAATCGACTCATCACTTGAAATTGATGAAGTGGAGCGTTATGCGATGATGCTTGAAGCAGAGTTGGAAGAGGAATAAGAGAGAGAAAGGGAAGTTGGCTCGGATGCATCACAACCTCACCAATCTGATGCAGATGAATGGTCATCGAAAGGAAAGAGAGTGATGAGGAAAAGAAAATTAATTTTGGAGGATGAAAAAGAGCAATTCACATCTAGTCCGGAGGGTGCGCACATGAGAGCTGCTTAAGGTCTAGAGTGTTGGAAAAGGAATTGGAGCGGTACCAGCCTGCACGATAGGGGCGAAGGAAGTTTGCCCTCCAAAAAGAGTGGGAAAATGAATTAAGGGAGTTAGCATAGGAAGCCAAAGCACATGAGGCGGGCAAACGCAAGGTAACTGCCGCGTTACCTAAAAAGACCAAAGGGAGGAAGCACCAATTTAGTGACATCCTTGCCGAGAAGGGCTTCTTCCTCGAACGCAACCCATTTCCGCCATATATAACCGAAACTGTGGACGCAATGGGCTGGGGTCAGCTATGTGTTGGGCACACGAGGATTTGGCCCTGTCTCTTATACACATCTAGATGTGTATAAGAGACAGCATCGAGAGTTGGTAAGAACTTCCGATGACCAGAAAATAGGCGTCGGGAGATATAAAAGAACTCCCAACGAATAAAACAATTCGCCGGGAGTTGGGTGTGGGTGACACTTCAAGTTAGTAAGATATCCTAAACTATTTAAAATTTTTATTCTTCAGATGGTAGCTGTTTTAATATGTTGCTATCCTACAGTTATAGTAGCAAAATAGTTATATCTTACTATTAGTTTTATGATAATGAATTGTTGGCTATCCTGCAGTTATGGTAGCCAAACAACTGGATTTTGATGTGTTTTGTGGAGTTTTGTGTGTTTGTGGAATTTAATATTGAAGTTTGAATGTTGTGTGGGGTGGGTTGAGATTATTATCTTTCTGGGAAATTGTCAATTAATGTTGTATGTTGAAAAGTAGTCTTATATTTTTTATGTTGAAAAGTAGTCATTTGTTTCGTAAAATTAACTTCACAAGACAAAAGACAGAAATAAACTTAACTTTATGAGACAAAAGACTGATTTTTACGAGACAAACTTCACAAAGCAACTTCACGAGTTCATTTCTGTCATTTGTTTCGTGAAATGATTTCACGAGACAAAATTTGTCTTCAGTTTCACATTACGAAACGTTACTTCACGAGACAAAGTTTGTCTTTAGTTTCACATTACAACCTAACGTTTCGTGAAGTTTGTCTCGTGAAGTAAATTTGTCTTCAGTTTCACATTACAACCTACTATCCGTTTGTCTTGTAACGTAACTTTACGAGCGTCTCATGAAGTAACTTCACGAGACAAAAGACAGAAATGGACTCAACAATATTTTTTATTTGCTTAATAATGTTATACATTTTAGGTTATTTAGATCAAATTAAAAAAATTCAAATTATT
>NC_052350.1:57100497-57149663 GCF_009727055.1 Benincasa hispida | reverse complement strand
TCAAGAGAACGCGTCCTGACCACTTACTGTATCATGCAGCACATTTCTCTAGACGTAGGGAGGATAATAAGGGACCAGATCAAAGCCATTAAAGTAAAACCACGAGGAAATCGATGGTCTGAAGATATCAAGTTAATCAGGCGTCTGCTTCGCGGTTTGCCGCACCAGCCTGCCCTACCTCGCAAGGACGCAACAGCCAGACCTCGACCCTCCCAACGCGCCCTCAAAAGAAGACGCGTCCGGGTAATTGAACACAATGACGAGGCTTTAGAAAATGAAGATTACGAAGCGGAGCATGCGTTTACGGATGAAGAAGCGCGGCCAGACTTAAACATCCCTTTCCCAAACTCACCTTTGGCTCCGCAAGAAGGGATTCTTGATCCAACGCAGCATGAGACTACCATTTTAGATCAAGAAATCCCTAGTCCCCTTCCTTCTCCCTTATCAGCTTCAATTCCAACTTTTGTACCTCCTCCAATTATTTTTGAACCAACTGGGTTAGGATTAAGCAACGCAGGAAATCTTGAAGACCCGGTTGAAAGAGCCGAAGAGCCAACACCTACACAACCGTGCATTGATCTTGACGAGTTGAAAACTTTCATTAGCGATCAACTCAGACCACTGGCTGCGTCCATTGAAACACTTCAGTAGCAAAATAGGGTTCTAAGGGATTACATGCGGTAGCAAACAAGAAGAATGCAGGACCAGTTTGTCTATACAACACAATATATTAATCAGGTTCTAGTTGGAATGTTTGCCTTGCCACGCTACCTGCCCACCTAAGGAACCCTCTGCACTTCATGGATGAAGACCCTGCAGAAGAACGCAGGGATGACGCGCCAGCAAAATAACTTTGTGGGTGTTGGTTACTTTGTTTTATTTATTGATCTTTTGTATTTGTTTGTTGTCTGTTTATTCCATTACTGAGTTATCCAATGAAATGGATGAAATTTTTATCATTTTTCATCCTTGCGTTTGTCCTTAACATACATTTTTTTTTCTTTAGCTATTTTTCTCGTCTTGTGCGTTGATTTACCTCAATGATATTAGTAATATGAAATTTATAAGTATAGAGTAGGAGTTAGGAAAATCAACAAAACCTGAACTTTTCTAAAAAGTCTACATGTTTTCTTTCTAACGCATGCAAGCTCTAAATCAAAACTCCTTTCTAAATTCTCAAAGCCTTTTCGAAATTTTGTTTCTCTTTTAGCAATGAAGATTTAGCTGATCTCCAAAATTTGGGGGTGAGGGAAATTCGAGTTAAGACGCATTCATCGAGTACATCAAAAAGAAAGGAAACAAAATAGAAAGATGTTAAACGCAAACTTCTCTATCAATACTCTAAAAGAAAACCTCAAATTGACATAAGTTAAAAATTGGAACAGGCACTTAGCCGTAGTTGGATGCTCGCATGACACCCGTGGGGGCAAGCCGAAACGAAGTTAAGTCTCCTAGACCAATGCATCTCAAAACTCTGCTATCTAGTTTAAAGAAGCTGTATCTTGAAACGCATGCATGCTAGATATGAGTTTAGTTGTGAAGGGTTCTCACCTGTAGTTGGATGCTCGCATGACACCGTGGAGGCAAGCCAAAACGAAGGTGGGATACTTGGAACAACGCATGGGTAACCCAAAATTCATATTTTTTCTTTTAACGGCATCTGTTTAAAAAAAAAAAAAAAAAGAGTAAAAGCATCTAACGCATTGCTGGATTAGAAAAAATGAGAATGTTTTGAGAAACGAAAGGAGTTGTTGACAAGAGGCTTGCTGCACCTGAAATAAAACATTCTTCCTTTTAGAAAAGAATCAACTTGCGTTACATTTTCCAAACTCCAGTCTCAAGCTTATAAATGAATATGATGAGAGGTGAACCCTGCACACTAAAGACAATGGAGATAATAAAGAATTATTTGTGGAATGCTCAAGGACGAGCATTGTTGAAATTTTGGGGGTGTGATAACTTGTAGAAATACAAGTTATTGTGGCTTAAAAGTTGGGACAATTAGGGTCTTTAATGATAAAATCTCATCACTTTTAGAGAAAACGCATTGAATTACTTGAACACTATCAAACTCCTACAAAAGAATGTTTATTGCTAAAATACTGCGGCATTAACGCATGATATTGCAAGATCTCAACAAATATTCTAAGTGTCGCAGACAAAGTCTAATGCATGGGGCATGCGTCGGAGGGATTCAACACAGGGAAGATTCATTGATTGAGGCTGTTTGTGTCAAATCACCACTTGCAAGCTTGGGCATCTACAGCAGGCGGTGTCTGAAAAGCATCTGAGTGTCAGGCGGCTGACCAGGGTATGAAATTTAATGCTGCCCATCATCAAGTTGGAGAAGACCGACGCCTATAAATAGAAGAAATCCCACCAGATGAACGGATCTTTTAGCTCATTGCATATTCTGAATTTTGAGATCTTAGAGCTGTGTTGTGGTAACGAGAAGAACAAGAGGAAAGAGAACCATCACCATCGCCGATCAAGGAGCGGAGAAAGCTGAGCTCGAGAGAGAACTTTCTTTCAATTCTTCCACAAGTGGTTGTACACGAACTAGAATTGAGCCAAAGAGGACAAGAGATTGTACTCTGCGGCTTGACTCCTTTCATTTCATCTTACTTATCGTTTTCATCATCTCATTTAATTAAGTGTTGGTTTTGTAAAGACAATCAATTTCTTTATAAATTCACATATTTGATCTATCATACTTCGCCACTGTTTATTTCTTGTTTTATGTTGGATGCATCTATAACTTCATGCAAAATTCTACTTCGAATCGCTTAAGTCAACTAAATCAATTGGTAAAAGCAACTTTAGCTTAAATTATCCGAGAGAATAAGCAAGCCAGCATCAAGCTAGAAACGCTTAGTGCATCTAGAAATAGACGCACTGTTTTATTGCATCCTGTGACTGACACATACATCCTAGAGATAGGTATTGTATGACATTCGCATTGAGAAGTGCCGAATAGAAGTCTAAAGCATAAACGGAGATAAAAAGTCATCTTATTCGCATCATATTCTTGTTCGTGTACATCTAACTTAGATCGATGCATATCACTTGCATCAAACTCCATTTTCACAAGACCCCCTATTCTCTCTTTGACCCTTTTGTATCTTCTTGCATGCACATAATAACTTAGTTTAAATAACTCATTTCTACAACAGTTACAATGCAAGGTTTGTGTTAGCTTTAATTTGAATCTCTGAGTTCGACCTTGGACTTACTAAGAACCCGAGTTGGATTTATACTTCGATCTGATTCAGGAAAACTTGAACGCCTATAGAGGAGTGTCATGTGTCCTGTTGCACATCATTAATGCATCAACGTGTCACTAACGCATCATAAACGCATCGACTCATCATTCATATTTACACTTATTTTTCCAATTACTTTATACAATACACTCCTAAGCTCGAATCACGAAATCAACAAACACTATGCGTGGGATCCCAAATTTTTTATGAGATTTAAAGTAAGTTTTTGTAACATTTGAGTATTATTTTGAATTTTGAGATTAAATTGAATTATTGTAAAAATATAATTCAATTTAAATTTTTTGCTTCAGTGAAGAAATTTTGGAATTTAAGTTTTAAATTAAAGAGAATTTGAGACTGACTTCAATTTTAATTTAATTTAGAAAATTGAATTAAAATTAAGAGAAGGAAATTGCATTTTTTATTTGGTTAAGGATTAAAGATTTTAAAGATTTGGAGATTTGGATTCCTAAAAAAATTTAAATTGGATTTGGAATTTAAAAAGGAAATATATATAAAGGAAAAGAGTTGAGATTTTAAAATTTTGAGAGAGAAAAAGAAATATATATATATACGTGCAAGGGTTAGGAGAGAGAAAAAAATAAAACAAAATTTCTTCTTCTCTCACGCGCATGTATTCCTAATAATATGGTAAATGACATCACCTAGAGAAGTCATTTACCATTCATCTTCATTTATATCAATTTTATCTTCCATTTCCATTTATAATACATTCCTAGCACACATCACGAAACCACGAACAAGATTTTGGCGCCGTTGTCGGGGATTTAGCAACAAGGCTAACCAGAATTTTGCTTGTATCTTTTGTAGAAAAACTTGCAGCTGAGGGAGTATTACAAGCTAAACCTTAGCTTGTAAATGTTTTATGAGCGGGGAAAACACTCTTGAGCTCCTATACGACTTCGAAGTTGAAAGGACCTTTAGACGAAGTTGAAAGGACCTTTAGACGAAGAAACCGATCGAATCGTCGTCGAAGGTTAAGGCAACAACTAAGACAGTAACAACAAAGACAACAACAAATGGTGGATGATCAACTAAACCATAACTTAGCTAAACAATTAGCCAACGCTGCCCTAAATCCAATTCTGATGGCGAACAACAGTACGCGTCCAATGCGAGAGTATGTGTCACTTGTGTTGTATGACTTTTCGCTAGGGATCATATATCTGACGCTAGATGGAACGAGATTTGAGATTAAGTCCGTAATGCTCCAGATGCTTCAAATTGCAGGTATTTGTATTTTTAATTTTTTTATGAGAATTTTCTAGTTTTGTTTTATAGCTTTAAGGATATCTGATATATGAATTTCAGTAATTTACTTTTAATAAAATTATTTATTTCATAGTATTTAATAGGCGTCGATTTAAAATGTATGTTTATAATAACAAGTATAAGTCTTAAGAAATCGGTTCGTTACACTATAAATGCAAAATTCTCATATAAATTTTCTATACAATAGAAACTCTTTGATACAAAGTTATTGCTACCTTTTAAAAAATTTATTTTGTATAGTGTTGTCTTGAAATAGTAAATGAAC
The DNA here is from genome assembly GCF_009727055.1 of Benincasa hispida. Lineage (NCBI taxonomy): Eukaryota > Viridiplantae > Streptophyta > Magnoliopsida > Cucurbitales > Cucurbitaceae > Benincasa > Benincasa hispida. The sequence continues at coordinate 57,144,842 of NC_052350.1, read as the reverse complement.
AACGGAGGTGATAAAAGAAATGGAAGGATTCAAATAGTTACTTCATAAACTTAAAAGGGCCAAAATAAACCTTTCTTAAATATATGGGTTAAATTAACAAAAATTGAAAGTATAAAGATCAAAATGAGTAAATTTAAAATCACATAGACCAAAAAAGTATTTCGAGTTAATTAAAAGTCTAAATTATATGTATAAAAATATACTCTACAAATTTGCTTTTTATTTAAAAGATATCCTCATTATTTTAAAAGTTGCAATATTACCATTGATCTTTAATAAACGTTTCAAAACTACTCTTAGATAAACAAATAAAATAGAAGAGACGTGTTTGAATGTTGTTCCTTTAGATTTTATCTAGTAAACCATCCTAATTATCACCACTTTGTTTTATGTCATTGCTATGTTGATTTTATGTCTATTATTCTAAAAGATTTCTATTTCAATAGTAATTTTGAAACGTTTATGAAAAGTCAAGGTAATATTGTAACTTTAAAAAGAATAAAGATGTTTTTAAAATAAGAGACAAAGCTGAAGAGTATTTATATATTCTTATAATTTAGCTTAGTTAAAAATAGTATATAGTTAAGTATAAACAAATAAAATTTAAAGTTATCAAAACCATTTTCTTTTAGTCTAAAGGGTACAAAAGTCAAGATAATATTAAAAACTTGGATATGAAAAGATTGTTTTAATCAATAGGATGAGGAAAAGACTATCTTAGAAGAAGCTAAAAAAGTTTGAGGATTTAACAATCAATTGCTTGCCAACTTGCCTACCTACTACATAACTAAAATGCATCATCATGTGCACTTCACTATCAAAGGAGATATTTTTTTTTCACATGTCAAAATAATTAAATTAGTTGACAATTTAGTCCTAATCATTCTCCCCCTAACATTTTGCTTTTGAGGAATCCAACCCAACACAAGTAACTTGTAATTGGATAAAATATCCTTTTTTCCTTTTTTTTTCCTTCCAAATTTGATTCTTATCCATAAAAACATGTTTTTTTTTTTAATATTATAACTATTTGTAAGATTTAGATAAGTGAACTATATATTATAATCTTTTTTTTATCACAAACTGTTGTGTATTATTTAGAAGCTAAATTTAGTTCTTTATTGGAACATAGACAAATATTAAGAATTGTTTAGATCTAAATTTATCTATGTGGTTAAACATAGTATATATTTAGGCTTAATTTAGATGTCGAGATTTAGTGTTGGAAAATGTACTAAAAATTTTATTTGGATATTTCATTCTTTGCAGCAACATGTAAAAAAGAAAAGTGTTTTTGAAAAGTTTTATGAGATGAAAATTAAAGCATTTACCAAGGGTGGTTTGCTTTGGAAACAATATGATGTATCATGGAGTGGATTAAGAGGTTATAGTGCAATTATTTATAAACTTTCATGAGTTCAAGGAGAAGAGTCCATTCTAATTAGTTATTTATTTATTTATTAAAAAAATTAGTTTGATAATAATTTTATTTTTATTTTTTTTGTTTGAGTAATAATTAGATGCAATTTAGACTACACTAATCTTATACTTTCCTTCCGTTTACACACAGAATAAAATTAAAATAATCATTTTTTAAAAAATTGCCACATGGCAATTTTCTATTAGAACTACCTGAGTGCACAAAAATAGGTGTATCTAGACAACAAATAAGTATTTTTCTTTTTGTTCATGAAATTTATACTTGTTTTCTTCCATTTTTTTTACTATAATTTTCATCTTATTAATAACATTTGGTTTATTAGTCAAATTTCAAAAAGAAAATAAGGTTTTTAAAACTTTTTGTTTTTAGTTTTCAAAATTTAGCTTGATTTTTGAAAACATTGTTAGAAAGTGGATAATAATATACAAAAATTTATAGGTGGAAGTAGCATTTATAATCTTACTTTTTCCAAAATCGAAAAAAACAAACAAATGATTATCAAAGAAAATGATAAAAATCATGGTGTTTCAAAGTTTCAACTATACCTATTACAAGATCCAAGACTTGCGAGTATTCATTCTTTAAAATTGAGCATGAAGTTGTCATTAATAACACTTGAGTTTGGCAAGCACTTTGACAACATAACTTACTACTTTAGATTCATAAACTCCTTAATGTATTTTCTATGTTAAATGTCAATTTCAAGCTAGATAATTAAGGATAGGATTTAACAAATTTGCCAATCATGATCATTACTTATTGTAGCTAATTTTTAGACATTTGAAGGATCGAGAGTTTCTTTTGTAGGGGGACTATAGATGCTCATGTTGGGTTTTATGTCCTAAAACTCGTGGCATGTAAACAATGAAACTTATTCTAAAAGTTCAATAAGGCGTTATTGAATAGACATTTTGCTTCTAAAAAATCCAATAAACCTGAAAGTCCTTTGACTATTGGATGAATACTTGAACTTTATGTGGAGACATAAAGGTGGATGAAGTTCGAGTAAATAGTCAAAATGATCTATAGTATATGAATAAGGTTGGGTACCATATGCTGGTAACACTATTGGATGCGGCCTGTTCTGTAGTTATTACAAGGAGTTGTAAAGTGCTACAAACGAAGTGATCCTAATTCGTTCATGTTGGGACATGAGGAGTAGGGGTGTCCTTGTGCAAAAAGGTTTGTACAAGATCGAACCATGAAATTAGTCACTCTTACTTTATAACGCTGTTTATTGTTTAAGATTGACTATTTCAAAGCGATGACCTAGGTAACTTGACCTTAATCTTGAGCTAACTATGAACGCCTGTTTATTTGGAATTATCTTTATATTTGCATAGGTGAGGGTTGGCTCAACAGCGTCGGCTCAATAAACCTCCCATTTTAGGGGTAAGACCGGATAGATAGCTGAGGACATAGGGTGTAAGATGGAATTCACTCCTACCCGTTTTTAGGGATAGTAGAGAGGTTATTCCTTTAAGTGCTGATTCTGGGTCTTGAACAAAGGGCCATGCCTTCTCACTGGCCCGAAAGGGAATCGATTTTTTTGATTGGATCATAAAATAATTGTTCACTAGGGTATTAGTGGGGACTTGAGAAACAAGAGGTAATTTCAGGGGCAAAACAGAGATTTGACTCAGCCGTTATTACGAATGAAGGGTTGACTTACTAATCATGGTTATATCGAGTGGACATAATATATCTATAGTGAGGGAGTTCAACTATGGGTTTTAATGGAATAACCCATTAGTTAACGAATGAGAGTTATATCGGTCTAATGAGTTTAGTCGATTAATCTCGGATCGTTAGAGCCCATTATCTGCAGGTCCACTAGGTCCCCTACTAGCTCGAAAATGGATTAGCTCTAGAATAGTGTGATAAGTTAATTTGAAACGTTCAAATTAGAATCTAACGGAATTGGAGAATATATATATAAATATGATTTAAATATATGAAGATGAATTTGTGGTAAATTAATTTAATATTAATTTAGAATTATTTAAATCGTTGAAATAATTATTTATTAAAAAATTAATTTGTAAAATTAATAAGTTTTGATTTTTGAATTAAAATATGTTTTTAAAATCAAAATTAGATTTTGGAAATAGGAAAACACAAAAATGAAAAAATGGATTTTTCAACTTCATCCTCAACTAGCTCACAAAGAACCCATTATCTTCAACCTTCAATAACTCCAAGCATGAGCTGCATCCCATGCAACAAATCTCTTTGCATGATAGTCTGCAATATATTAAAGAGATTGGAGTGATTTTGAGGGATTGCAACCGATTGAATTTTTCTGAAAATTCGGGTAGATGAAGGTGTTCTTCATTTGGGTTGCTGCAGTGAGCATTTTCCAAGTTCCCTTTGATTCCAATTTATTTTGAGTCCCACAACTCAATCTAGAGCACCAAGAAAATAGTAGGGAAGATCTTGTGGTGGTCTGCACAAAGATTTAGAGGATTTTGCAGGGACATCAAGATTTCAAAGGGTCTTCAAATGTATGTCTTGAAACCCATTAAATTCTGTTTGAGCATGCTTTCGTTTTTGCCAAAATTAATCAATTAGAGTGCTTATCGATCCTCGTCGCTTCCGCTGCATGCTGGTACCATCCAACAGCTCACAAATCTTAGCTAGAAAAATTACATATTATGATAGGTCGAATGAAATGAACTCTAAAGTTCAAATTTTTTTTATTTAGAAATCTAAGTAACATCATTTGCCCTTTCTAACTTTTCTTGTAATTCTTATAATAGATTACATTTGAGTCATAATTCAATTGTGTATTGATCAAGTCTGATTGTAGAATGACTCAATCTAGAACAAGAGTTCTCAATTTTGCTCCCAGATCTTCGAGTTTAAGAGGATAACTTAATTCTACTTTTGTCTCTTGGTTGATATAAATTTTGCTTACAGATGTATTAATTTTTTAGATCCAAAAGTTCTCTTAAACAAAAAATTTGAATCTTCGAACTTAGAATTAGGATTGCCTTTGTAAAAAGAGAGAGAGAATACAAGATTTTTTTTTTTTTTTAGAACATAATTAACCAAGCATATCATAGCTTTTCTTTTCTCTAAAGATAGAAAATATTTTTAAAAAAACAAACTTTCAAGTCTCAACCAACATTTTTCAAATATTCAAAGCACTTTTTCTAGAGAAACTTTGTCTTAAAATACTATTTTCAAAAAGTTATTCTAAACAAATTCTAAAATTCCAATATATGTAGGTTGTTATTCTCATTATTATGTACCTTTTTTTTATCCTTAAATGTTGAAAGCACACATCATTTGATAGAGTTGGTTCGTCATTGGCTTATTTGCTTGGAGTTTAGTGAACACTCATAAATATATGGAAAAAAATCATAAAGTTAACATCACAATGAAGGGTGGATAATCACAAGTTAAAACTTTCTACTTTTAAATTTTTTCTACTTAATTTGAAAAAAAAATGTCTAATAGAACTCTAAAATTTTAATTTATTAAAAAAATTGTTGAATAAACCAGGGTATGTTTAAGATAAAATTAAAACTTCAAAGATCTATTAGACTCAAAAGTGAAAATTTAAAGATCTGTCGGATCATTTTTAAAGTTCATGAATCAAATAGATACGAAATAAAAAGTTTAGCGTTCAATAATTTATTAGGCACTTAAAGTTCGAGGATCAATAAATGAACACAAAACTTAAATGCTTAGGAACTAAACTTATAACTTAACCTAATTTAGGATGGTATCAAAGCCAAAGTATAGAATTGAAAGTGAAAATAATTATGAGTTTACGTGTGAGGACAATATAGTTTAAAGTTTCATTTAGTAAAATCTAAATAGATCTGATAGATTTAAACTCAAAATGAACAATAATACGTATATATGATTATATAAAGAAAGCAAGAAACTTATTAGAAAAATAGTGGAAAAAAAGTTAAAAGCAAGCGAAACATTAACCGAGATTTTTTTAATTAAAAATTGTCTGATGGAAGACCGAAAGACCTTTTGGTCGTTAAAACACATATACCAAATGCCAATTTTTGTTTCTTTTTTAACAACACCATATTCAGTTGAAGTATGTTCATGACAAATATTTAATTAGTTAATTTCTTCTAAATGTGATTATAAAACAAATATAATTACCTAAATATTTTATAGACTTGAATTTCTAATAAAGTTGTAAGTCAAAGTAAACATGGTTATTTAAAATGGTTGACATCTTATGTTAAAATTTCCTCATATCCAAATTCTCCTTTCAAACAAACTACCCTAAATGATATTTCAAAAGGGGAATTCCCACTTGTGTATTCATCATTATTTCTGTATACCTTGAATAGTAACAAGCCTAACAATAATATTATACAAACAAACAATTAATTAATTAAGAGTGTGGAACTTGATGATATATATATTATATTATATTTTGAAATAATTAGAAAGATACACAATAGATTTGGTATTAGAATGACACATTTGTGTGAAAAGTTAATGGTTTTTTAATGGGTCAGCCCTAAGCAGCCTCTTTGGTTTCAATTATGAAGCCAAAAAGAAAGACCAAAAAACAATTCCAAGTAGGAGCCACTCTCTTTGACCTTACAATTTTTGGTGGGTGGTGGGATTTGTTCAAACATATATGAAGCACTAGAGAATATTAAGGACAAAAAATGTTTGAAATTAAACCTCTCTTTAATTCATTAGTAATTGGCAACCTCAAGATATAAGGGAAAAAGCCATCACTTTTGTTGAAGAATCCACAACTTATTGTTTGCTTTTTATGTGTTTGTATTTTGATTCAAATATGATTTGGTTGTTTTAATTGTTTTTGACATTTTCATAATCATTCTAAAACATGTTCTTATTCGTTCATAACCAATTTCTAATTATGTGAAAATTGCATTTAAAAGTGTAAAATTAAATGTTAAATCAATTTGAGTGGTTAAAGACATGTTTTAGAGCGATTTTAACGATTTGAAAATCATTGCCAAACATATGCACTAAGTTTTGTATCAATAGGATCTACTTGATCGATATTCTTGTAAAGAACGTTTGATTCATCGTTTTAATAATTTTGTGTTTATGAAATATGATTGTATCAAATAACGAAAGAAATATTAAAATTAGGTTTTGTAATCGTTAGGAGTTGATCTTGTGTGTTATATTCGAGAAAAAAAATTCTTGGATTTAATACCTCTCACGAATTTCTTTACCAATTAAATAAATTAAAGATTAGGATAATTATCTATAAAATTAGTCGAAATGTGTATAAATTAATTATAAAAGATAGAAATAATTTGAATTTGTATAACCATGTTGCACCTAATATATAAAGATATAAAGGTATAGTTTTTGCCACTTGAGTTGTGAATATGTTGAAACCCTCTCTTTCAATAGTAATTCTAGCCAACTTCTCATAGTCTAGAAACAAGGGAAAAGCAATCACTTTTAATGTATGAATGCACAATTTATATTTTATGTGTTTGATTAAAGTATGTTTTGATTTTCTCTCCTACCACACTTATTTTCTTATAGATTAAGCTTCTTTTATATTGGCAAAATTCCATATCAGAAAAAATGCACATGATTGAGAGGAAGTGAGAGCTTGTAAAACAAAAAAAAATTATTATTATTATTTTTTTTTGCGTGCTAGAATGTCTTGAACATGTTATTTAGGGTTTAGAGAAGTGTGCTATATAAACTTTTGATCCTATAGACGCACTTTTCGTATACATTTAGAAGATTTTTTTTTAATAATAAACCGTTCTCCTTTTGTCCATCAACGTAGCTAATACACTATTGTGAACTGTGTAAATTTTGTGTCGATTTTCTTTTACTTCAAACTTTCTGTTTATCTTTGATTGTCGATTCTTAAAATTGTAAAAGTCAAAGATGAAGAATTGTAGAAAGGAGAAAAAGATAGAAGTTTAAGTTACCTCGTATTGAGATATGGTGTTGTATATATAGAGATATTGACCTAGGGTTCATCTTAATCCTCCTTAGACTATGATATGAGTTTTTTTTAATCCTACACAATTTAAGATTAAATTGATTAGCTCAATGATTAGTTCATCACCTATTTTAGCCTAAATACACTTTATCTTGAACTTATTTTTGTTGGTTTTTTATGGCCTTTGACCTATTTCGTGAAGTCCAAATTTAGGGATAACAATAAGGGGGAACTTTTTGCTATAAAGTATAAATATTTTTGAATTTTTCTATTTATAAGAATTTTTCAAAAAAAGAAAAAAAAAATTAAGGTTTACTGAAATACATTTTCAAGTGTTTAATTTAAAAAATAAGTCATATTAGAAGAAACTGGAGTATTTGACAACCACTCAAAATAATTTTTCAAGTATATTTTAATTGGTTTTTATCAGAAGTGTTTAAATAAGAATGAGATTTTTTAAAAAAATATTTTTTTTTCTCAAGGCAATCCGAATAGGGCCTAATCACTAATATTCGACTCAAAACTTAAGCGGATAGAAGAAAGTAAATTTAACGATATACCTCTAACTTAAATTATAGAAACTATCTTGAACTCATTTTTGTTGGTTTTTTACGGCCTTTGACCTACACTCATAACAATTAAAAGAAACTAAATATAGAAACTTGCTGGGGACTTCTATAAATTAGGTTTCGTTTGATAATGAATTTGGTTTTAGTTTTCTATTTTTGATTGAAATTTATGTTTGTTTCCCTATTATGATTTTGACCTATCTTAAATAAACACTTGAATTACTAATCTAATTCTAAAAATAAAAATAAGTTTTTGAAACTATTTTTCTTTAATTTTTAAAAATTGACATTATTTTTTGCTTGAGAGAGAATTTGCTGGAATTGAGATTTTGGATTATTAGACTATGCATGCGAGTGATAAGATGTCTATGATAACTGTAGTGGAGGGTTGTAATATTGTGTCTAATCAAGTAATTGTATGCGAACGAATTACTAATTAGATGTTAGAATGGATCGAACTTAAGAGAGGACATCCTAATTTCAAACTCCTAGGTTCATGTCATAATTGATGGTTTAATGCTTGATTACGAAGTTTCATAATTGAATCAATATCTCCTGGGATGTTTTTCATTGAAATTTGTAAATTAACTAGTTTAGTTTTAGAATTTGAGACTTAAATTGTTATTGAATTGCTTGTATAAAATCAACACATAATTAACGATAGCTAGGAAGAATTATATCCCAATCTTCGAGGATGATACCTGACTCTACCGAAATTTTTACTAATCGATGCGCTTATTATGCTTGTCATCTATCGTTGATAGACTATCACTAATACGAGTGTATTGAAAATAGGAGTCTATCACTGATAGGCTTAAAAAACTAGAAATTTCATATATCACAGTGTATTTTTACATCTTCAATGAGCATTTTGGACATTTTTATGGATCGAAAGTAAATTTTGTTATATTTATAATTAATTTTAAGTTTTGTTATTTTTAAAATATTGTAGCATCAATTTACTATATATACTAGGGCCCTAAATTAAAATACTTGTTATAAGTATTATATTCATATTAGTTACATTTTTGTTGCTATTTTATTTGCAATTCATCAAATTTTTAGTAAAATCTAATTTTTTTTATTAATTAATCATTTTTCCCTTGCCAATATGAATATAACTCAACTGTTAAGAAAAAGATTTCAATTTTTAATCTCGTTTTCGAAAATTTATGCATAGATGGTATTAAAGGATTTTTTTCACTCTTTATTAAAGCTTTAGATGATATAAAACCAAAAAGAAAAAAAACTTTTACTAAAAGAAAAAGGAAAACTCCCCATTTGACTTGTTTTTTAAAGGTTTTTAAGTGTGACTTTTTTTTTTTTTTTTTAGTGATTTTACATCTTATTTTGATTCCTGAACTCCGAATAATATTCTATTTTGGTCCTTAAACTTTTAAAAATGTTCGTTTGGTCTCTAAATTTTGAATTTTGTATTATTTTGGTCCCTAAACTTTAAAAAATATTTGGTTTAATCCTTGAACTTTTAAAAGGTATTTATTTTGGTCTCTGATATATTAAGATTTTTTAACTCTTTAATAAAATGACAAGGTGATTTGTATTTTTAGATTATTAGGCTACCAAATAAGTGAACGACTCAAAAAAATCTAGTTTCAATTTTGAATAAGGTGGCAAGTGGGAGAATTTAAAAGACATTTTTAGTTCGAAATTTTGGTCATTCAGTATTTCATGTGTTTGTAGTTGGCATTTTACTTCACCTTAATCTTGTTCAATACATCTAGATTTTAGTCATCCAAAAATAAATGCTCTCTCACATTTATGTTAAAGAGTTGACATAATCTTAATAGTAGAGACTAAAATAAACATTTTTAAAAGTTTAGTGATTAAAACGACCATTTTTTAAAGTACCAAAATAGAATAAGATTCAAGTTCAAGAGCTAAAATAATATTTAAATCTTTTTTAAACCATCGGTAAAAAAATATATATAACAAATGAAGAGTGAAATTTGTTACTAGAAGGATTTTCTTTTTGGTTTTTTTTCTACAATTAAAATTTTTAAAAATGGGCATATTCCTCAACAATAATCTCGATTTCATTTTTGATACTGCCCACATTTTTGCTAATGCTTTGGTATTTTTATTGTATAAAATCCTTATTTTTGTTAGGTTATGATATGCAATAGATTAAATTGTTGAGGTTGAAAATTTATAAGAGATATAAATAATTACAGTTTAAACTCAGTTATATCTTAAACTTTCACTTTATACTTTAAAACCAAAAAAAAAAAAAAATGATCATAAGATAAAAATTAAAGAAGATAAAGAAAAAAGAAAACGATACCGAAAAAAAAAATGTGTGCAGGCTTTAAAATTAAAAAAAATTAAAAATTAAAATTAAAAAACTAAAAATATTAAAGGAAAAAAACGTGGGTGCGCGCCAAAGACCTAACCTTTAATGGGCCAAAACCCAAAACAATCTTTAGCTTGTGTCCCTTAATGGGCCAAAGCCCAAAACAACATTTAAGCCAAGATCCTTCATTCGCGGGCGCTTTCTTTGGCTCTTGTTGGTTTGTCTCCACACAAAAGATATTGGAGTTCACGTATGTATGGAGTTTATACGTGCGTGGAGTTCATATATATATATATGTAGAGTCCTGTGTTTGAGGTGCAAAGTTATTTGGTCTAAGTTCATATTTCTGTGTTTGGGTGCAGAATTGAGTTCATATGTTTGGGTATCTAATGCAGTTTTTTGAACTCTAAATAATATATTTTTATGATTACTATTTTTTTTTTTGAAACTTTCTATTTAATAATTCTATCCATATTTGTTTGAATAAAATATGGATTACATTTTTTTTTTAATTTTTTAATTTTTTTTTCTTTCTTTCTCTTTTGGCTATGAACAACAATTAATTCATTACATTTCTTGTAGAAATATGGTTAAATAAAATGAGAAACTAAAACGAAATTAAAACTTTTGATTCTGGCTAATTTTTCTCCATGAATTTCATTCTTAATCTTTTTCTTCTTCTTCCTATTGTTGCTTTATATTTTTACTATGTCATGATTTTTTTTTAATTGAATCTCCCAATCATCGTAACAACCAACGGAATGTCACCACATTTCTTCAACAGTTTCACTTTCATTTCCTCTAAATTTGGAAAATCATCAGAGAATAAATTTCTATTTTTCACTAATTCTTGCTGAAAAATGCTCCAAGAAAAAAAATTTATTTTATAGTTTTTTTTGTTATATGTTACATACTTTTCAACTACACACATAATTTTCATCTAATTATTCTTAATACTCATTTGATATGCGAATTCATTACATATAAATATTGCACTTAATGCAGACAAAATAATATTTTTTATATAATCAACAACCCTACAACTTAGTAGTCGGAAGTGGTTGTCAAAGTTGATTATCAAAGATGATTTTTGTCGGTGTTTGTAGTTGGAGCCTGAGTTGGTCACATGAAGGTATATTGGAGTTGGTTGTCGAAGTTTTTCATCGGAGGTGGTTTTCGAATTTCGGAGTTGGTCGGACGAAAGTGGTCGTCAGTTGATCATTGAATATGATTTTTGCTAGAGATTGTAGTCGAAGGTGACTGATGGAGTTTGAAGTTAGTCGCATGAAGGTGGTATTAGAGTTGGTTGTCAGAGTTTGACATCGAAAGTGGTTGTTGAAGCCTTAAGTTGACCGTCGGTGTTGCTCGCTCAAAGATGATCATCGAAGGTGATTTTCATTGAAGTTTGTAGTCAGAGATAGTTGTCAGAGCCTACGAATGTGGTTGCCGAAGTTGGTCATCAGAGTTTGTTGTCGGAGCCAATTGGTCATCGGAGTTGGTAGCGCGAAGATGGTCGTCAGAGTTGGGTCACCGAAGGTGGTTGTCGGAGGCCAGAATTAGTTTTCAGAGTTGGTCGCACGAAGGTTGTCGGAGCTCGGAATTGGTAGCCAGAGTTATCATCAGAGGTGGTTGTCAAAGTCCGGATTCTCGTTGTCGGAATTGTTATCGGAGGTGCCGGAGTTGTCATCGGAGATGGTTGTCGGAGTCTGGGGTTGGTCGCTAGAATTGTCATAGGAGGTGGTTGTTGGAACTTGGAGTTAGTTCTCGGAGTGTGACAGTGGCCAATGGGTGGAGCCATTGAAAATATAGGAAGAAGTGAGAGTTGAGGTGAGTTGGGGTAAGTTGGTAAAATATACCTACTCAACTCCACAAACATTTAAAGTTGGTGGGCCAAACAATGAGTTGGTATATTATACCAACTTAACTCAACTCATGTTGGTGAGCCAAATATCCCTTTAGAGATAAATCGATAAACTTACCTCCTACCTCCCACTGCATGGAAGCGTATCATCTTGACAAATTTCAAGACTCAACTTCAACTACAAATTTTATTTCTAATATTCATGGAAAACTTAAAGACTGAACAAAAATATGTAGCAATAACAAATTAGCAAATAAGCAACTGTCAAAAAATGATTGTAGTACATATGTGTTTGCCTTGGGTATGAGCAAGCAAGCTACGTGAAACTATTCCCTAAACCATATGGACAATCACCCACCTCCACTTCAGCTAAATGGTAGTAACTAATATTTTCTTCAATTTTATGAACACCTGTTCCTGAAGAAGAAATATTCTACAAGTGGCTTAACTCTTTCTTCTAAGTTAGCTATCCAAACTGGAGAATTTTATCTTTGATCTTAGTTTGCTTTGGTCTTCCACTTTGATGCCCTTATTCTTCTAGGTGACTACATCAATTCATTAATGTTTGGCAATTGGGGTTTTCTGATAGCCATCAACTTTCTCTCTTGAACTTTCCAGTTATTTTTTATTTGATGGATCTTGATCTAACCGATCGAAATTGGTTATTGTTGTGGGTAAATTTTGGCCAAACAAAATAAACCTCAAAATCAAGATAAGATAAAGTAGAATCAAGATTAAGATAAAATGAGATAAAATAAAATTTAATCTAGCTTGTTGGAGATTAGGAAAAACCATATCCTAATCCTTGGAGAGTTAAATTTCATATCTTAATTCTAGTAGGATTAAGATAAACTCTAAATCAAATCCCCTGTAAATAGACTATTATAGTTCCATATGAGATATCTTACACTTCTAACATTTTCTCTATTATTTAGTTCTCTTACTAATTTAAACATCGGAACCCTTTTTCTTTGTTTTGTAGGTAATCTCTTATCTAAATTAGAAATTTACGTTATTGTCATGTGAAGGCGAGGTGCGTTTTTCCTTGGTCAAAATTTATCATCAACTACTATCATTGTTGTGGGTATGTTGCCTCTTCTTGATTGAATCTTTTTATGTGCCTTGTAGGAGTGCAATAAAAAATTGAAAAATCAAATTGAACCAAACCAATATACATGTTTGAATTTTAGTATGCAATTGAAAACCTTAGTTTGTATTTGGAGAAAATAAAAAATTATTGGTGTGGATCGATTTTTTATGAAATAAATCAATCAAAATTGAGCTGAGTCGAAGGTATATATATATATATATATAATGATCACCTATAAATGAGTTACTATAATTTTATATTCCATTTAATTCACAAGCTATATGAATTATTAGACTTATATAAACTAACATAAAAATTGATATTATGACATTCACATATAAAGGAAAGTATTATATTGATCCATATTCAAGTAAAGAATCCTCAAACTACTTCAATTAATGCAATCAATTAAAAAAGAGAAGTATATATAATCTTTTTCAATATAATAATGTTCACAAATATGTTAAATATCCATAATTAATGTAAAGTATGGATTTATATTCTATGAAAAAAACCATAAAATGATATATTCTATGAAAAAAAAACCATAAAATGATATATTCTACAATACAACAAAAATTCCTTCTTCTAATTATTGTTGTTGAAACTGTGCTCAATAATGTATAGAATCATTTCCTTTGAATTTAACTGCCCTCCCCTATTTATATATTGGAAATTTGGAACTATATATAAAATCAATTAAATAATTTTTTTTCTTTTTAATCTCAACATTGGATACTCTCTTTGCACTTAAAATAAATAAATGTGTGCATTTAATATTTCTCTCTTCTTTTGATGGCTATGAAATAAATGGCTTGCTTTTCTTTATTTTCAATGACAGTATTGGTTCATAGTTAGTTGATAGCATTATTATGTTGATATCTAACATGAGAATATATAATGGTCCTTTTTTAATAGTTAATATATATATATATATATATATATATTAAAATAAACATAATCAAAATTTAAGGTTTAAAAATGTAGTCAACAAAAATGTAGAGATATCAATTTACGAAAATAATAATTATCAAAATTTGATGTAGATCTTTTTATTTAAGTATAATTGCGAACCTAGATATAAATTTGATAAAATATTTGAAATCAATCTTATTTTTTTTGTTATTTCAAATTTGCTTTGGTTCTTTTAGATTATATACTTGATATACTTTGTATCAAATATATATATGTGACTAAAGAATTGACATACATAAATAAAATAAATATGTAATTGATATATCTAATATGAAGCATATATTCATCGTGCATATAAATTATATAATTCATATTAAGTATATTATTATTGATAAAATTGATACACCTAATAAGTAAATAGAAAAAGGGAAAATATTCTCTTTCAATTTCTCATTAACATAGTTGGTTGCATTAACATAGATTTTTTTTTTTCAATACTCGTGAGTATTCAAATCAATTTACATACACCTCGACTAGTCTCACAAGAAACCCGCATAGCCCTATAACATTTGGGCGTCCAAAGAAATTCGTATAAAATTAAGGCTATGTTTGGAATTGCGTTTGTAAGAGTAAAATGTAAAGCTCGAGTTTAGGAGGAGTACATGAATGAATCGAGATCACATCGGAATGAAAGAGATTTTGAGGATATGAAAGTATGGTTAAGAAATACTTAAAAGAATTGAAAGTTATTACGTGTACCAACAAGGTGCACGTTGCTTTTTGGTTGCTCAATCATAAAAACTCTAAAATTAAGAAGCAATCCTATGTTGGGTGACCTCTTGGAAATTTTCCTAGGAAGTATGTGAGTGAGAACAAAGCATGTTAAAAGGCCCCATGTTGCTTTGTAGGGATAGTCTTCTCTTTTTCGAAACAGTTGAAGATAAGCAAAAATAAAGTTACCAGGTTGCAGAGGATGCAGAAAAAGTCAGGGCCACTAAGTTTTACCCTCATGCTAGCTTTTGAATTCAACTTTCATAAAAAGTTACCAACTTCTCTAACTAATTTTTGAAAACTACAAGAAAGTTGACTATTTTTAAAGATCACAGCCTTCGAAAAACCTTTAATAAACCTTCAATACACTTTTTTTCAAAGGTTATTTCAACCGTTGAAAAGTGTCGAAATAGATCCTGTCGAAAAAAACTTTTTCAAATGTTTATTTAACCTTAAAAAATTATTATTTTTCAAAGGTTTAACAACCTTTGAAAATTATTATTTTTCAAAGTTCATATTTCTTTGATAATTATCAAATTATTTATCGATAACTATTTATTGTCACATGGTTTTTTTCAAAGATTTTCATTACTTTTAAAGGATTATAATGCTACTTCCAAATATTTTAAAACCTTCATAGAAACTTATTTATAAAAAATTGTGTCATTGGAAAATTCTCTCACAAAACCTTTTATATTCACGGACAAATTTGGGAAGGTTGGTTTTACTAATTCATCTACCTGTAGTACCTTGAATTACAAAAAATAAAAATAAAATAGAAAAAATAGGCAATAATATGGATTAAAGTAAACTTATATGCCATAAAAGTACACAAAAAGAATATTAAAGTTCTATAACATCAAACTATAGTTAACCAATTAGAAACAAATTCTTTACACATCTCTGCTATCATTTTTTAAATCTATCCTCAAAACGATTTTCTAATTCGCTCATTTGATGTTTGAGTGCTTTGATGGGCGTTATTTTATTAAGTGGGAATATGGGTGTTATGCGCTGATGGATTGCGTTGTACACTCGAGTTTCCCCAACGGAATTCAAGTGTAAATTTCTCTGAGTTTCCTGGTAAGTCCAGGGTCGGACACAGGGACTTGTGAAAATAGATTGCGTTGATTTTTTTTTTTAATGAAAACTTTGCGGTAATGGAGAAAATTAAATAAAGTGTTTGGTTGTTGATTGTGTTGATTAAAAAGGAATGAATAAATGCGGCAGATTTGAGAAACGAAAGTTGCGTTGATAGATGCAATGAGTATGCGATGAATGGGTTGAAAAGATCTTTAGCTAGCATTACTTGGGAATGTGTCAGACCATGCGATCATGTTACTACCATGCATAGTAAGTCATTTTCCAATGTAAATGCGGTGCTCCTACGTCTAGGACGCATGTGTTGAATGCAAAATGTCCATAGAGCTTATCTCTAAGTCTCTACTCTTGTCCTATGCATTGATGCAAATTGCATGAAGCAAGGTGACCGCATACAATCATACCTTATCGCTAAGATGCATGTGATGCGTTAATAACAAACAACGCTCATTCTTAAGTGCCTATCTCTTGTTTATGCATTCTAATCTGGTTCTTCCAAACCTAGATTCTGACCTGACCTTCCCAAGTAAAGACTCTATCCTTAGACTACCCTCCCGAGTATCCCTAAAGAACGAATGAAGCATACATACATAAGATAATCGCAAAGAATGAAGACTCTCTAGTTGTGCTCGCTAAATGCTTCTCAACCCATCCAACTAATTTAGCTACTCATGAGTGAATCACAGAGAGTGGACAGATATAGAGAAAGAAATTCCATTCTTATAAATACGTTAAGTACAAAATGCCAATGGAAGTTTAGGGTAGAGAGCATGGTAGCAATTCTTTGCTGACCGAGGCTTTTTTTTTTTTTTTTTTTTTTTATACTGGGATCTCTATTCTGGCCTAAAAGATATTCCGGCTTCCGCCTCTCCCTGTCTTTGAAGCTTCCGGTGCTCTCCCAAGCTTACTTGAACGATTTACCGACACACTTTCTTCCTCGTGTCCGCCTTAAAATGAAAGAAACTATGAATAAGGCGTGAACTTGTAAAGTGATGAAGTAATCAACTGCTTAACCTCTCTCCTGAAGAATACACTTGATATTTGTAGGGCATCAATGGTGAAAGGCAGCTTCTCTCTCCCAGTTGTACAGATGGGACAGCTTTAATTCCTGACTGATGCGTCTGATAATTGTCACCGATAAAGCTGAATGTACTTCGCGACTGTTATCGGCGTTCAACTTAATTTGGATCCGACTGCCATCAACTTTTTGTCCCTATTTGTCTCTTATTCTTTCACCCGGATGCGCCCACCATGTTGCGCTGACCAAGTTGCGGTGATTTTTCTTGGGCGAATGTTTGCGAGCAAGATCAACGTAAAGTCTTGCGGTGAAGTTAAGCTCGACCAATGTATTCCTATGATCTCAATCTCTGCATTGCATTAATGCATATTTTGCACAAAAATGTAAAGATCAACTACTCTAATGCGTTGGACGCATGCGATCGCAACATTATAGAATTTATGCTTAATGGACGCAATTTAACATGTTTTATCAATGCAAATCCAACATTGTTTAAGAACTTAGTACTATGATAACGTTCATTTCTGCCCGTTATCATACCCCAAATTTAAACAATGCTTATCCTCAAGCATAAGCTAAAGATTCCTTTAATAAGTTAACCGCAAAGTTTTCTTTCCCTAGATTTCTCAAGGATACTTTGTTCAAATTCTATATGCCAGAATTTCCTTAAGTCATATGCAAGTCTCTTCCTAAAATATTTCTAAGACTTAGGAATTGCAAGCTTAACTTTCAAAAGGACTTTACTAAGTTCTGGAACATCGCATGATTTATTTCAAAAAAAAAATTTTCCTTCGGGGTGTCAAATGATTTATCCTTGCATAAAAAAATTTCTTTATTGCTATTTTTTTTTCTGACCTTGCGCTGATTCGAGTGCCTTGCCTTCGTTTTGGCTTGCCCCCACGTGTGTCATGCGAACATCCAACTACGAGCAATGCATTCTTCTCAGACTAAACTCATACTGATTTGGCAGTGGAGTTGCGGTCATTGGTTTATGCGTTGATCTTGGTGACTTACTTTCGTTTTGGCTTACCCCCACGTGTGTCATGCGGACATACAACTATAGGTAAGTGCCTTTCACAACTTAACTCTTATTAACATGGGTTTTCCATTGCGTTGACAGTGGAGTCGTTATTCTCAATTTTTTTTATTTTTTATCTTATATATATTTTAGAGCAAGGTCGAAAATAAATACTTCATCCCTAAATTTTAAAATGCGGAAATGGCCTCATTGCCAAAAGAAATTAAAATAGGTCATGTGATAGTCATAGAATGCTTTGTAAAAAGAGTTTGAAAGAAAGCTAGCAAACCCCTAACTTCTAAAAATATTTCATGAGGTGACTATCTTAAGATTAAGTTGACTCTAATATATACGAAAGACATAGAAGCATATTGTTCATCATTAAAATCATACTTGGCAAAGAAACAATATGCGGTGAACTACTAAATATATCTACTTGTTAAATGATTGCGGTAATCAAGGAGGATACGGTGATAAAACTTCGAAAAATGAAATGCAATGTGATAGCGCAAAATTTGAAATAAAGATAAGGAAGAGTACACCCCCAAATTTTGCGTTGTCGCCCGCATTGCGTATTGATGCATCCATCCTTGTGGCAATCTCTGCTCTTGTGGATTGCGGTGATGGACTGAGACCATTTGCTTCTTCGTAATCCTGTGCCGTAATCTTTGTAAACAGACAAAGAGAGGGTCAAATGATTTTAAAACAAAATAACAATTTTTTTTTTTTTTAGAAAAATTAGTGAAATACTGATAATAGTAAAATGAAGAAGAGTTAAATGTTCAAGAGTTGGAAATCTCCTCCGCAATATGTCTTTATCCGTTGTCCATTAACTTTAAATGTTCGACTGCCATCCTCGGTGATCAGTTCCACCGCACCAGTGTGAAATATTTCTTGATGATGAAGGACCAGACCAGCGTGATTTTAATTTTCCTGGAAGAGCTGCCATCTTGAATTGAAGAGTAGAACTTTTGCCGACTTGGAGGTTTCTAGCGCATATGCGTTTATCATGCCAGCGCTTGGTGTGCTCTTTATAAATCTTCGCATTCTCATATGCATTGACCCTCCATTCGTCTAGCTCGACCAGCTGCAGTTTTCGCGCTTCCTCTGCTTTCTTCAAATCAAAATTCAGTTTCTTGACCGCCCACAATGCTTTATACTCCAGCTCCAAAGGCAAATGACACGCCTTATCAAATACCAACATATAGGGGGTATTAATGTTTTAAATGCAGTCTGGTATGCCCACAATGCATCATCAAGCTTCATTACCCAATCCTCTGCGAAGGTTTTACTACCTTTTCAAGTATCAATTTAATTTCATGATTGAACACTTCAGCCTGGCCATTTGTTTGTGATGGTATCGGTGGACATTTGTGGAGGATATTGTACTTGCGCAACAGCTCCTTTATATTGTGGTTGACAAAGTGTGATCCTTCATCACTTATGATGGCACGGGGAGTGCCAAAACGAGTGAAAATATTTTTCTTTAGGAACTGGGAGACTACCGCCGCATCACTTGCGGCGCATGCAATTGCCTCTACCCACTTGGAAACGTAATCGACGATCGATAAGATATAATACTTGCCATGTGAAGGAGGGAATGGTCCCATGAAATCAATCCCCCAAACGTCAAATAATTCCAGCTCCAAGATAGTGTTCATTGGCATTGTGTTCTTCCATGAAATGTTGCCGGTGCGTTGACACTGATCACATTTCATTGCGTAATCAACAACATTTTTAAATAATGAAGGCCAAAAGCATCCACTTTGCAAAACTTTAGCTGCAGTGCGTTGCCCTCAAAAGTGCCCTCCATATGGTGAATCCTGGCACTGTGACAATATGCGTTGTTGAGCACCTCTTCTATACAGATTCGACTCATCCCAATAATAGTGTTTGCATTCATGCTTGAGCTTCTTCCGTTGATGATAGGTGTAATCTTCAGGAAATTGTTCACAAACCAAATAATTAATGATGTCTGCATATCAGGGCAATTCTTGTATGTGGAGCACCTGCTCATCCGGGAACACGACACTCACCTCAGATTCATTGCGGTCAACCTTAGAATTTTCCAATCTGGACAAGTGATCGCAACTTGATTCTCTATCCCCTTTCGATCAATTATTTCAATATCGAATACTTGAAGGAGGAGAACCCATCTGATCAATCTTGGCTTTGCATCTTTTTTTGTCATCATTGCGGTCATTTGGTTTTGTAATGAAACAATAGCACCGTTATTTGCGTCAGAATATTTAAGTCTCAATCTCTGGTTACTCTTCCTATAGTCTTCATGGTTCTTGGAGATGCGGTCCAGGATATTCTTCGCCTCATTGTAAGTTTTGTCAAGCAGACCATTAGCGGCTGCATTGGTAGAGGTCTGTGAAGCGGGATTCAAACTGTGGTAGAAAATTTTTATTTGAAAACAATCTGGTAGCCCATTATGCGGACAATCTCGGACCAACCTTTAAAACTTTCGGCATCACTGAGCGATTCGTCTATATTTTGTTCAAAATTTGTGATAAGCTTTCTTCGTCTTGTGTTCTAGGTAGGTGGAAAATACTTTTTCATGAATTTCTCCACTACCTGCTCCCAATAAGTAATCTCTCCAAGTTCGAGCGAATAAACCGATTTCCTAGCCTGATCACAGAGAGAAAATGAGAACAACATTAGTCGAACTTCTTTAGCTTGGGAACACAAAAGTATTGAAGATTTCAATAAAACTTCGGAGGTGGGCGTGCGGGTCCTCGCCACGCCTTCCTTTGAATTGACCCTGCAGCTGTCTCTTATACACATCTAGATGTGTATAAGAGACAGGTGCGGGTCCTCGCCATGCCTTCCTTTGAATTGACCTGCAGTCTGGATCATCTGCAGCATCATCGATTTCATCTCGAATCTGCTTCCGTAGAGGGCAGGCCTCATGATTCCTTGAGAGAAATCATAGAGGTTTGGTGATGCATAGTCCCTAATGGGCCTATTGCGATCATTTACCAACAGAATCGGATTCGCCATGACATTATTATCATTTGGTGCTCCCCCTCCAGGCTGCTTCACCAACTATTCTTTATCGGATTGTGGTTGCTGTTAGCAGTCTCTCAATCTTTGTCTAAAAGTCCTCTGTATCTCCGGGTCGTAATTCTCCAGAGATTGAGAGTCCTGCAAAGAAATAAAAAAAAAATAACCGTTAGCAAACTATTTTGCCGAAGTCCCCGACAACGGCGCCAAAAACTTGATGGGCGTTATTTTATTAAGTGGGAATATGGGTGTTATGCGCTAATGGATTGCGTTGTGCACTCAAGTTTCCACAGCAGAATTCAAGTGTAAATTCCTTTGAGTTTCCTGGTAAGTCCAGCGTCGGACACAGGAACTTGTGAAAATAAATTGCGTTGATGGTTTTTTTTTCTATGAAAACTTTGCGGTAACTGGGAAACTTAAATAAAGTGTTTTGTTGTTGATTGCGTTGTTTAAAAAGGAATGAATAAATGCGACGGATTTAAGAAATGAAAGTTGCGTTGATAGATGCAATGAGTATGCGATGAATGGGTTGAGAAGATCTTTAGCTAGCGTTACTTGGGAATGCGTCAGACCATGCAATCATGTTACTACCATGCACAGCAAGTCATTTTACAATGTAAATGTGGTGCTCCTACATCTAGGATGCATGTGTTGAATGCAAAATGTTCATAGAGCTTATCCCTAAGTCTCTACTCTTGTCTTATGCGTTGATGCAAAATGCATGAAGCAAGGTGACTGCATACAATCATATCTTATCGCTAAGATGCATGCGATGCGTTAATAATAAAAAATGCTCATTCCTAAGCGCCTATCTTCCAAACCTAGATTCTGACCTGACCTTCCCAAGTCTAGATCCTGTCCTTAGACTACCCTCCCGAGTATCCCTAAAGAATGAATGAAGCATATATAAACAAGATAATCGGAAAGAATGAAGACTCCCTAGTTGTGCTCGCTAAATTATTTTCAACTCATTCAACTAATTTAGCTACTCATGCGTGAATCACAGAGAGTGGACAGATATAGAGAAAGAAATTCCATTCTTATAAATACGTTAAGTACAAAATGCCAATGGAAGTTTAGGGTAGAGAGCCTGGTAGCAATTTCTTGCTGACTGAGGTTTTTTTTTTTACACTGGAATCTCTATTCTGGCCTAAAGATATTCCTGCTTCTACAGGTGTCAGCCATCTCCCTGTCTTTGAAGCTTCTGGTGCTCTCCCAAGCTTACCGAAATGATCTACCGGCACACTTTCTTCCTCTCGTTCGCCTTAAAATGAAAAAAAAAACTATGAACAGAGGCGTGAACTTGTAAAGTGATGAAGTAATCGACTGCTTAACCCCTTCTCTGAGGAATATACTTGATATTTATAGGGCATCAATGGTGAAATGCGGCTTCTTTCTCCCGGTTGTACAGATGGGACAACTTTAATTCCTGACTGATTCGCTAGATAATTATCACCGATAAAGCTGAATGTACTTCGTGACCGTTATCAGTTGTCAACTTAATTTGAATCCGACTGCCGTTAGCTTTCTGTCCCATCGCTCTTAATTGTCCTTTCACCTGGATGTGCCCACCATGTTGGCTGACCAAGTTGCGGTGATTCTTCTTGGGCGAATGTTTGCGAGCATGATCAACACAAAGTCTTGCGGTGAAGTTGTGGTCGACCAATGTATTCCTATGATCGCAATCTCTTAACACATATTCTGCACAAAAATATAAAGATCAACTGCTCTAATGCGTTGGACGCATGCGACTGCAATAATATAGATTTTATGTTTAATGGACGCAATTTAACATGTTTCATCAACGCAATCCAACATTGTTTAATAACTTAGTACTATGATAACGTGCATTTCTGCCCATTATCATGCTTCTACCTTGACTTTTTTTTTGTCGTTCAGATTCTTGAGGACGTTGTTTAGACTCATTAAGGCGATGCTCAAGATCACATATAATAGATAATGATCCAAATAACTCAGAAGGAGTAGCATCTGCTCCATAACTATAAACACATTCGTGTTTTTTCAGTCCAAATACTTGTACAAAAATCTCATCCTCGTTCATGTCAAGTATACCATCGATCACTTGAGAACCATATAATTTACGTTCCAACTACAAATACAAATTCATGTTTTATAGTTTAAAACTAACGCATATATAAACTCAAGTGTTACAATAAACACGTGTCACTTCATGAAAATCTACACATCATCTTACATCAAAATCTCACATATCATTTATTATCTAAATATACTCTATAATTCAAATTAGTACAACCATTTGTACTCAATTACAACAACATAAACATTGATTACTTAACATAATATATTAACTCCAACACAACTCTTGATTATTAATGGGTGTAGTTGTGTTACATAATATAATTGGGCAAGAAACAGACCAACTTCATTCGATCCAATTTGTAGTGTTTCCTATTTCAATTCAAATGCTTTCTAACTAGGATGTTAAAAACAAGAAAAAGAACAAGATCAATAAAGAACAGAGTATATTTAAACACTATATAAATACTATCCAAATTAAAATCCAAACACACATTAAAGGGACTTCTTCAAATAAATTCTTTCTAGAACAGAGCAACAGAGATGATAAATTAATGATCTTAACTCAAAATTTAACCAATAACATCATATATTCATTATTTTGTATTCACCATTTTCTCTTGTGTAGTTTCATTTACAACCAATTCATTATTACTCAAGTGAGTTAGCTCCCAAATTCTAATCCAATTAAGTTCTTCATTAGTGTCTCAAACCTACTTAAGTGAAAGAA
This sequence comes from Benincasa hispida, assembly GCF_009727055.1. Taxonomy (NCBI): domain Eukaryota; kingdom Viridiplantae; phylum Streptophyta; class Magnoliopsida; order Cucurbitales; family Cucurbitaceae; genus Benincasa; species Benincasa hispida. The sequence goes on along the minus strand of NC_052350.1, from coordinate 57,121,018 downwards.
ATTATATATTAGATAATTTGACTAAATTAAAAGAAGTTTATATAATTTTTCATTTCATTACCTCCTTTCCAACTCTCTATTGTATACTTTGTGAACCACATGTGTGATATACATTCATGATTCAATTTAGAACGGGATTTTTAGTTTCTTTCACACATCTCCTATATTTTAAAAGTAGAGTTTGAGCATCAATAAAATTTAAATCAATAAGTATAACTTTTTTAGTACAAGAAAAAAATATTAGAATACTAAAGAAATCATGACTCAAATGCCTTAGCTGGTTTAGTTTATAATTAATTTTATCTTGTAATGGTCCATTAGTATATGTTATAAATACTACTGATAAAAAAAAAAAAAAATAGAGTAGTTCATAATTCTCTATTTTTCTGTAAACAAAGCAAAGTTGTACGCAATCTTCCAGTGAAAAAGAAAGTGAATCTTCCCATGGACGTAGGCATCTTGGTCAAACCACGTAATCCTATGTGTTTCTTCTTCTTCTCTTTATCTTCTTCGTTCGATCGATATCAATCATTCTACAAATCGCGTAAACACAATCTTGTTATCAAAATGTATTAATTTCAGAGTATCAAGTTGAATCGCACATCGATTTCTTCTATCTAGTAGCATCGAGTTAGTCTTTTTTGTCTTCAAGTTGCTTCGAGTAAAGGTCAAGACTCATTGAGTAGAGTCAAGTATCGATCAACACTACTCGAGTTCCATCGAGAAAAGAACAGAAACTCATCAAGGATAGAAGGAAATTCGCATTGAGTATCGAGTAGAATCTTATCGAGTATCGAGTATCTAGCATCGAGGATTTGACAGAACCTTTCTCAGCCATTTCTTCATCATCTCAATGTTGATCTTGAGTAATTGGGCTTAGAGAAGATTGAATAACCCAAAAACTTGTGGTATCAGAGAATTTGAAGATCATCAAGGTTAGCATTTTTGGAGCATCAAGATACTCAAGAAAACCATTCTCGATACTTGTTCAGGTCAGTGATGGCTGTTACTAGATTTGAAACAGAGAAGTTCAATGGAAAGGGTGATTTTGGTCTGTGGAAGGCCAAAATCAAAGCTATTCTTGGACAACAAAGAGCTCATAAATCCATTTTAGACCGTTAACTATGCCATCTACATTAACAACTAAAGAAAAGGAAGACATGGAACTTACAACCTATGGAATATTAGTTCTTAATCTCAGTGATAACATCATGAGATAGGTGATCGATCAAGACATGGCCTACAAGATATGGGTCAAGTTGAAAGGCCTCTTTGCAACCAAGGATCTCCCCAACAAGATGTACCTAATGATGGGCATAAACGTATGTCATTATAGGCTTTTTATTTGTGATTACAAAGGTTGTTAAGTAGAAGATGCAGTGATTATACTAAGAATTCATGAGAAAACGAGCTTACGTCGATCGATATTAAGAATCTCGGCTAACCCACTATTATGCGTTATTATGTATTCAACTGTTTATTTTTGTAGCAAACGTAGAAATCAATCGTATACGCGGAAGCCAGGCTATCGTGAAGACGACCGCATGCAGGGAATCTCTCCATCGCAAAGGCGAACGCATATGTTCGACGCATGGATGTTGTGGCCATTAACCGCATGCGTCCATCGCATAAAGTGCGGCTACAGAGTAATAACCATAATAGAGGGATGAGCGCAAGGGTGGTGGAATAAATTGATACTTCGGAAACCAAGCATGAACGCATACCTCGGGAGTATCAAAAAGTGATGTTGACATTTCATCTACCACGCCGTTAGCAGCAGAGATTCAGAGCAGTCCATCACGCCGTTAGCTATAGAATTTCAGAGAAGGACCATTAATGCTGTCAATGATCAAGCTCTATAAATAGAAGCCATAGAGCAGAATTTCAAATTATCCAAGGTCCTCTGCCTAAAGGCTACCTTCGGGTGGATCCTTGTGATCCAGACCAAAGCGTGTAAAGATAATCTTGAGAGTTCTTCATCTCCTCAACCATTCCGAGAGACGATCGGAGCCTTCGCTGGAGTTAGAGCTCGAGACACCACCCATCCATGGCACCACCGGCAGCTTTGACACACATCTGATGGAAATAAGACATTGCTTCCATCTGGTCCTCCATTTCTCTTCTATCCTTGTATTGTATTACATTGTGGTTTAAGAGATTAATACATTTTGTGATCAATGCATTTCTATATTTTTCTGCGATTCCATCTCCATCTTCATTTACTTAGCATCCTTTACTTTCATTTCATCACTATGTAAGACTGCTAGAGTATCGCATACTTAATCATGCGGCATAGACATATGAAGCATATAGCAAATCATCGAGAGGTGTGCGTTGCACGAGTGTTGTGAGAAAATCCTATTTGCTTAGTATGAAGTTGTAGCAACGCTTGTCTATAAGCTGACACAATGCTTGTTTATGAGTAGAGTTAACAGCAACCAACTGCCTGAGAGGGTAAGTAGTTGATCACATTAAGCAATGTAAGCAAGTGTTCACTATAGATAGGAATAATCTTACGTCAACCATGTTTCATGTGATTACCTTGACTTATGAACGCATCATTCATCATTTAGGCATACTCGGGAGAGTAGTCTAAAATCCAAATCTAGACTTGAGAGAGCAGATTGGATTGCATAAGCAAGAATAGAGACTTAGGAATAAGTTCCGTTTGCTACTACACAGCGTATGCACCCTTTAAGTAGGATATGGTGGTATGCAGTCATCTTGTTTATGTGTGAGAGCACGTGAGCGGGTATCGAGACTTAGAAATAAGGCCTCTCGACACTATCGCATATACATCGCATGCGTCTTCGTCAAGTGTGTATAGCATGATCACATAGCATGTGTTGGCTGGGGTTACCCTTGCGGTCGAGCTTATTGAGATGAAGACATCCTCGCCATTTTATCTATTTTCCTATGCATTTCACTACGCGTTAACAGTTGTCGTGTCTCTACCTCTCAGTCATACTTCCATCGCTTAATCTGTTAGCTAGAAGTAGGAGTAGTGTATAGTCCATAACCTTCAACATTCTTTTATTCTTCGCCGCAAACACATTACTGCATAATATTTAGCTACAAGTCCCTGAGTTCGACCTCGAATCACCCGAGAAACTTGCGATCTCGTTATACTTGGCGAGAGAGCAAGAAAACTTGTGATAGGAACGCATGGTTATCGCATATGAGGTTAACGCATACTTTCTATTCCAACGTATGGCCACCGACATATGAGAATAAACGCATAGCCCAAGACATGCATCATATATTGCGCTTCTAAATTTCTATCATCAGTACCTAAGGGAAAAGTTCTTCACTTTAAGATGGATTCTACTAAACCACTATCAAACAATCTAGATGAGTGTAAAAGGATAGTTTATGAGTTCAAGAGCCTTGGCAAAAAGATTGACGATGAGAGTGAAGCCTTTGTCTTGTTGAACTTTCTACCCAAAGCCTATATGGAGGTAAAATAATACCTTGAAATATGGCAGAGAGTTAGTTACCACTGATGCCATTATTTCAACATTAAGAACTAGAGAGTTGGAGCTTCAGTTAGTCAAAAAAGAACAGGCTGGTGCAGGAGGGCTGTTTGTCAAGGGCAAGAACAAGCAGAATCAGTCTAAAGGGACTAAAAATCAGTCTGGTGAAGAGCATAAACCCAAAACCAAGCTGAGATGTAACTACTGCAAGAAGAAAGGACACTTGATGAGGGATTGTTACAACTTAAAATGGAACAATCAGGAAAAAGAGAAGGATCAGAAAGGAAAACAGCCAGAAGCTTTAGTGGTTGAAGGGTCCTACTTCTATTCTAATGCCTTAGCCTCTACTAGAAATAAAACCAACCAAATAAGTCCTCTTGGGAAGTATGGCTGGGTACTTGACTCTAGATGTACCTATCATATGACACCCTTCAAACCTTAGTTTAATACCTACAAGGATGTGGATGGAGAATCTGTGTACATGGGGAATAATGAAGCCTGCAAAATCAAAGGGGTTGGTTCATTATCCTTAAAGCTAAAGGATGGCTCAATCAAGCTTCTCAGAAATGTGAATGCAGAGGAAATGATGGAATCCTAGAGGTGATTAAGGATTCTTAGGTATGTTGGTTGGTGAAAAGGTTAATGACCTCTATATTGTAAGAGGAGTAGAAATGATGACTAGTGCCTATACCTTTTTAACAGCAAGCTTGACAGAGGTAGACTCGTGGTACAAAAGACTATCTTATATCAATGTAAAAGGGATGCAAGCACTGTCTAAACAAGGTATATTGCCCAAACGGATCAGTGAACACCTTTCCTTCTGTGAACACTGTATTTTAGGGAAAGTAACCAGACAGAGTTTCACAAAATCTCAGCATACCACCAAAGGAACATTGCACTATGTTCATTCTGACTTATCGGGACCATCTCCTACACCAAGCCTTAGTGGCTCAAGGTATTTTCTAACCTTTATAGATGGCTTTTCTAAGAAGAGCTGGATATACTTTTTTAAAACTAAGGATCAAGTTTTTGGGAAGTTTAAGGAATGGAAAGCTATGATAGAAACCCAAACATCTAAAAGGTTAAAATACTTTAAAACTGAAAATGGGCTTGAGTTTTGCAATGAATACTTTGACAAATTCTATAGTGAGAATGGTATAACTAGGCATAGAACTGTGAGGTATACACATCAACATAATTGGGTTATTGAGAGGTTAAATAGAACTATAATAGAAAGGGTTAGATATTTGCTTTCTGATGTTATCCTAAGTGGAAACTATTGGGCAGAAGTTGTAGCCTACACAGTGTATACCTTGAATAGGTGCTCTTACACATCTCTAGAGTTGCTTACTCCTGATGAAAATTGAAAGGCAAAAATCTTAAGGTTTGTTCACCAAAATAAGGGAAAATTGAAAGGCAAAGCATTTAAGTGCATGTTTGTAGGCTTTGAAGGAACTCTTGTTTAAGAGAACCAGTGAGCAGAAGCAAGATCGTTCCAAACCCATTGTGAAAGAATACAACATTTACAAACATACAACCACAGTTATGCATCATTGAGTAAATTACATCATGCTTTTCAGTTAAAAATAAAGGGAATCGAGTAACACACTTTTGAAGAACTCTTCTTCAAGTATTCCCTCGATCTACACCAGCCACACGTCCCAGCAAACTCGATCATGAGCACGAATGAAACGAACAACCAATGCAATTCTATGAACTGTCTGATCTTCGAACCCAATCGAGTAAGACTCCATCCTCGACCCTCAAACAACAACACTTGACACTACCACTCGGTTGCCTTAGTATTCTCAGTGTGAGAATCCAGGAGGTGTGGACTCTGTGTGGATTTGGTAGAGGGAAGGAGGAAGTATACGGTTGGGTTAAATGATCGAGTAAGTGGGAGAAAGGCTAAGTCTATTGTATAGACTGAATACTCAATCGTCTAGTAAACAAGGGGCTATCATCTAATAAACTCGCTCGTCGTTCACTCTCTCAGAGGCTATCGTATAGCTTTTCTTTCACCAAATCGTTATGTCTTGCGATTATGAAAAATGAAAACTCTTTTCACTTTTATTCTTCAATTATTAAAACTGATATTAACTTCCCACTCATACGGTTAAAGGAGAAACGAATAACCAACCAAACAATTATCTTATAATTTTTTTTATTATAAATAAATATAATAACTAATTTATCATATTATATTTATAACTTATAGTTTTAATATCACATCATATGTAATATTTAAACCATAGTTCTTTTCTTCTTTATTTAATATAAATCATATTTATATTAATTCCTCCAATTAATGTATCTAATACATCAAATCAATTATATCACATATAATTGAATCCATTTAATTATATCATATATAATCAAATTCCCTCTTGTTAATTTGAACACTTCAAACTAACTCAAAAACTGATTCTCAACATGAATCCATTGAGCTACCAAAGGGGACCTTATGAACCTGTAGCTTGAAGCTCCAACGGTATGTGAATAACAAACTAAATTCTTTAATCATGATATCCACCATCCATTAACTGTCGAGCACTCCACTAAAGACCAACAGCTGCACTCTTCGCACTACAGATATATTTCAATGTCCATTGGATATAACCAATCAATAGTACGATGACCCTTCACAAATCGCTCGTAAATACAGCTGGGCCAATTTACTGTTTTTCCCCTATAGTTACATCTAACTTCTTAAGTACCACTAAATCCTCTAATGAACAATACATTATAGCTCTACTATGAGTGAACACTTCTCGGGCTAAGAGAAGGTATAGTGTCACATTGTTCAAGCCTTGGAATAAACCCTTAAAGGAGCAATCTATCTACTTACCCTTGCTTTAGGGAAGAAGTGAATTCCGTCATGTGTAACTGAGTTCCCAGCTCCCCAATCAGACGAATCCCCAAAGTGATAGGTTTTAGTCGACAAGTTGGTCACTCGCACCCATGCAAATCAAAAGACTACCCTCATAAGCAGAAGTTCTCAACTCACTCAGGATTAAGGTCATGTTATCTATGGTCATCCGAGTGAAATGAAAGTTTCTATCATGAACGGTGTTATATAATGAGACTAAACATTTCATGCTCTAGCCTTATACAAACTCCTTTGTATAGGATATCCCGGCTCGCATGTCTCCACATGAATGATCAGGATTAGACCATTTATAGCATTTTACAACACTTGTAACATCTACAAAGTGGGTCGTATCCGTAGTGTCACCAGGATAATGTTTCCCTCCTTTATCCATATACTACATACCATTTAGGTTATCACTTAAGGCATGATGTACTTGTATGTCTCCACATACATGCTTAAGTTACAACGATAACCAAGGATCTTAGTTTATTGGTTTGTGGTTAATGCAACTAAAATATCTCATATTTCATAGACAATCGTGAAGAAAATATTTCATATTATTACATCATAAATGTTTGTTCATACACATGTTTACAAACTACAAGACCCTACAAGATTTAGGGCATCAACCCCAACAATCTTCCACTTGTCTTAAAGCTAGTAGGGTGTACAAGATAAATACAAGTACAAAACAATAAACTAGGGCACTAAAGGCCAGTACAAAATATCCCACTTGCCCTAGTCCAGTCGCGAATGGTCCAGTAGACCCATGCTCTGTAGGTGACCCTCAAACACTGTAGGCGTGAGAGCCTTCGTAAATAGATCAACAACATTGTGCTCCGAACCTATCTTCGTGACTACCACGTCTCCTTGATGCACAATCTCGCGGATGAGATGGTATTTTTGCTCTATATGCTTGCTGCGCTTGTGACTCCTAGGCTCCCTGGAATTCGCCACAGCACCACTATTATCACAATAAAGGGTGATAGATCTAGACATGTCTGGAACAACTTCTAGATCAGTCAGGAGCTTCCTAAGCCAAACGACCTACTTAATAGCTTCACGAGCTGCTACATACTTGGCCTTCATAGTGGAGTCAGTGATGCACCCCTGCTTAATGCTTCACCATACTACAGCTTCTCCATTAAGAGTCAACATGATCCTGAATTGGATTTTCAAGAATCCTTATCAATCTGAAAATCAGAGACCGTATATTTAATAAGGATCAAATCCTTAGATCCATACATAAGCATGTAGTCCCTTGTTCTTCAAAGATACTTGAGGATGTTCTTGACGACAGTCCAATGACCCTGTCTTAGATTAGACTGATATCTACTGACTATCCCCACAACATAGTAGATGTCAGGTCTAGTACATAACATCGCATATATCAAACTACCTATGACAGATACGTAGAGGTCTCGTCTCATTTCCTCAACCTCTTAAGGTGTCTTAGGACACTGTTCCTTAGACAATGTAACTCCATGTCGAAAAGGCAGTAGGCCCCTTTTGAAGTTCTGTATCAAGTACTTGATCACATCTTATCAATGTACGATGTCTGAGATAGTTCTAGCACTTTATTCTTTCGATCCCGAAAGATCTGAATCCCAAGAACAAACTGAGTCTTTTCCAAATATTTCATTTGGAATTGGGTTGCTAACCAGTTCTTAACTGAAGTCAGTAGATGTACGTCATTCTTAATGAGTAGGATATCGTTTACATATAACACTAGGAAAACTATTGAACTATTGATGATTTTATTGTAGACACAAGGCTCATCAACGTTTTAGTCAAAGCCATAAGATTTGATCGTATTATCAAACCTTATATTTTAAGATCGAAATGCCTGTTTCAGGCCATAAATAAACCGATTCAGCTTGCAAACCTTTTGCTCTTGACCTTGGGCTGTGAACCCCTTGGGTTGCACCATATAAATGATCTCCTCAAGATTACCATTTAGAAAAGCAGTCTTGACATCCATTTGCCATATCTCATAGTCATAATATGAGGCAATGGATAGAAGGATGCAGATAGACTTCAACATGGCAACAGGCGAGAAAGTCTCCTCATAGTCAACTCCCTCCACCTGGGTATGACCCTTTGGCACAGGTCTAGCCTTGAAGGATTGCACCTTCCCATCAGCATCCCATTTCCTCTTGTAGATCCATTTACAACCTATAGGTTTAACCCCATCAGGTTGATCTATAAGATCCCATACTGAGTTGAAGTACATAGATTCCATCTTGAGATCCATGGCTTTGACCCATTCATCTCGATCAATATCCTCTATTGCCTTCTTTTAAGACAACGGATCCTCAACCTCGTCATCGGCTACCATAGCCAGGATTTCAATGAAACCCATATTGCGAATAAGTGTGTTTGCAACCCTCCCACTACGTCAAGGTTCCCTCAACTCTTGAGGTGGATTTGACCGACTAGATGAACTTTCATCAACAACTCTTATTGATGTAGCAGTCCCTTCAACAACTCTTATTGAAGTTTTAGTAGTTTCTTTGGAAAATTCACGCAACACGATTTTACTATGTGGATTGCGCTCCCTTATATGATCCTCCTCAAGGAATGTAACATTTGTCGACACAAACACTTTGTTTTCCTTAAGATCATAAAAATAACCCTCGTGTCCCTTTGGGGTAGCTTACAAATAGGCACAGCCTCGAACGTGGTTCCAGTTTCTTAGGATTAGCCTCAAGCAAATATGCTAGGCAACCCCAGATGCAGAAGTGATACAAATTAGCTTTATGCCCATTCCACAACTCCAAAGGTGTTCTGGCAACACTCTTGGAAGGAACACAATTGAAGATATAAGTTGTAGTCTCCACTACAAAACCCCAAAATGAATCCGATAAGGAAGAGTAACTCATCATCGATCGAACCATGTCCAATAGGATTATGTTTCTCCTCTTCAATACACCATTCGGCTGAGGTGTACCAAGTGCTGAGAGTTGGAAAACGATTCCATATTCTATCATTAGTTCTAGAACTATGAATCCAAAAAATCTCCACCCCGATCTGATCGAAGTATTTTAATCCGTTTATGTATTGTGTTTTCAACTTTAACCTTGAACTCTTTAAAATTTTCAAAGGATTTTGACTTATGTTGTCAAAGGATATAAAATGTGGCATCCAATAGAGAGGAAGTTCATAATTAGTAGAGACATCACCTTTAGAGAAGAGGAGATGTTTATGCAAAAAGAGAAAAGACTTGAGGATGAAGCTGAGTCATCTATCACAAGATTTGAGGTGGAGTTACCTACTGAGCAGCCAACAAAATCTAACCTACCTAGTGACACAAGAGAACTTGAGGAAGATGCAGGGGAACAAGAGGAGACTCTTAATGAGCAGCCTGATTTGAGTCAGTGTGTCTCAGCTAAGGATAGACAAAGGAGAACCATTACCCCTCTAGCTAGATATACTGAAATGAACTATATGAATTGGGTTCTAAATGCTGTTGTGGCTCCTACTAACCAAGAACCAACAACCTTTGAAGAAGCAATAAGTTGTGTTGATGAAAAGGATTAGATAGAAGCTATGAATGAGGAAATGCATTCACTAAATGTGAATGATACTTGGTCTTTAGTTCATTTGCCTAAGGGTTATAAATCAGTTGCCTCTAAATAGGGTTTCAAACTTAAGGAAGGTGCATCCTGTGATCAGAAACCTAGGTATAAGGCAAGGTTGGTTGCAAAGGGGTTTACACAAAAAGAAGGAATAGACTACCTAGAGATTTTCTCTCCAGTTGTCAAACAAATCTCCATAAGACTTATTTTATCCTTGGTTGCTCAAAATAACTTAGAATTGTATCAATCAAATGTGAAAACTGCCTTCCTTCATGGACATCTAGAAGAGACAATCTATATGACGCAACCTAATAGATTTGAAGTTAAAGGAAAAGAAAATCTCTATTGCTTACTCAACAAGTCAATCTATGGGTTAAAACAATCACCTAGGTGCTGGTATAAAAGGTTTAATGACTATATATCTAGCATTGGATTCAAAAGTTCATTTGACATATGTGTTTATGTAAATACAGGTTCTTATAAGCACAAGGTTTACCTACTCATATATGTGGATGATATGTTACTGGCAGGTAGGTTCAAGGAAGATTTAACCCGTGTTAAAAACCTCTTAAAAAGGGAGTTTGATATGAAGAACTTGAGAGAAGCAAGCAAGGTCCTAGGAATTGAAATCCTAAGGAATAGAGAGGAGTCTGTTTTAAGCATCAATCAGTTTAATTATTGTGAGAAGATCCTAAAATGGTTCAATATGAGTGATGCTAAACCTGTAAGCTTACCTATTGCTCAACACTTCAAGTTATCCTCAGCTAACTCTCTTAAAGATTCTGATCAACAACATAAAAGAAGATGTTAGTCATACCCTATAGTCAGGCAGTCGAAAGCCTAATCTATTTAATAATTTCTACCAGACCTGACCTCTTATTCAGCTAGCCTTGTTAGTAGATATATGTCTAACCCAGGTAAGAGATACTAGAAGGCTACTAAATAGATCCTAAGATATTTAGTTTGTCTAAAAACTCAAGACTATTCTACCATAAATTAGCTGTACCAAACTTAGAACTATATAGATATGTGTATGTTGACTATGCTGATGATTTGGACAAAAAGAGGTCCCTAACAGGTTACCTATTCCTTTATGGTCCTAATCAATCAGCTGGAAAGCAACACTACAACCTATAATAGCTTTATCTACAATAAAAGCTGAATATATGTCTTTAACAGAAGCAATTAAAGAGGCATTGAACTTAAGGGATTGCTGAAAGGCTTAGGAATAGATCAAACAGTGGTAAAACTCTATTGTGACAACCAAAGTGCTATCCATTTATCCCGAAATCTACAATACCACACTAGAACTAAACATATTTATATAAAGTATTATTTCATCAGAGACAAAGTAGAGACATGGGAAATAGAAATCTTAAATGTTCATACATCAGATAATGCAACTGACATGTTGACAAAACCAATTTCAAAGCTTAAATTGGTCAAATGTTTAGAACAGGTTGGTTTCGAACTTCCAGACATATGGTCAAATCTTAAATGTTCATACATCAGATAATGCAACTGACATGTTGACAAAACCAATTTCAAAGCTTAAATTGGTCAAATGTTTAGAACAGGTTGGTTTCGAACTTCCAGACATATGGTGGACAGAATGATCAAAATCAGGAAGATCAGAAGATTGCAAGGTATTAGAGTCAAGGTGGAGAATTTGAAGAAATCATGACTCAAATGCCTCAGTTGGTTTAGTTTATAACTAACTTTATCTTGTAACAGTCTGTTGGTATATGTTATAAATACCACTGATCAAAAAACAAAACAGAGTAGATCATAATTTTATATTTTTTTGAAAACAAAACAAAACTGTACGCAATCTTCCAGTGAAAAAGAACATGAATCTTCCCATAGACGTAGGCATCTTGGTCGAACCATGTAATCCTGTATGTTTTTTCTTCTTATAATTATCTAATTAGTTCGATCGACATCAATTATTCTGCAAATCGCGTAAACACAATCTTGTAATCAAAATGTATCGATTTCAGAGTATCGAGTTGAATCACACATCAATTTCTTCGATCAAGTAGCATTGAGTCAGTCTTTTTCGTCTTCGAGTTACTTCGAATAAATATCAAGAATCATCGAGTAAAGTCGAGTATCGCTCAACACTACTAGAGTTCCATCGAGCAAAGAATAGAAACTTGTCGAGGATAGATGGAAATTCGTATCGAGTATCGAATAGAATCTTATCGAGTATCGAGTATTTAGCGTCAAGGATTTGACAAAATCTTTCTCAGCCATTTCTTCATCATCTTAGTGTTGATCTTGAGTAATTGAGCCTAGAGAAGATTGAATAACCCAACAAATACAACCTGATATTTAGTTGACTTCCATAACTTTTCAAGATATTATGCATATTCTCTTGTAATTTTTGGTAGAATATTTGCTAAAGCTTCTATAACTCTATCATATTTGTACAATTTTTTTAATTTAAACTATCTTTCCAATTATTATAAGATTGTGAATTTGAAGCAACATTGAAATCTCATGACCTTCAACTTTAAATTGTTCTTGCAAAGAAAATGGTAGTTGTAGTATAATTATGTATGAAGTAAATTAAAGAAAAAACACTATTATTTTTTCACATACCAATGTAAGTTCAAATAGTTTTCTTTTTGTTTTTATATCAATATCACTCCAACTTTTCACTTGTAAAGGAGTAAAGTTGACTTGTCTAGCTAAGGTAGTATATTGGCTTTTAAAGATATCAACATTATCTCCAATAGGTTGATACTTCAAAGCTAATCTCACAAGGTAGTTAACTAGTTTGAGATTACGTATGAGACCACGTATCTTTCTTCCTCTAGAAGAAGATTCTAAAGTAAAAAGGAAAGAGAGAAAGTAAGTAACAAATCAAACATAAATAATGTATATTATAAGAAAAATGTTACCTCTATTAAGAAACTTTTCATGACTAGTAGTTGATCCAATTTCTCGCGTAAATGATGATGAAGCTTTTAAACTAACTTTTGCTTTAGATTCAGTTCAAGATTGTTGATCATCAATTATTTGATTAGAGGTAGATTCAATCATGGTATTCTCCCGACTATCTATATTATTGTTGTTGTTGAATCTGGTTCTTACTTTTTTCATCCTTTTAAACAAATAATAAACTTGTTCGAAAAAATAAGTTAGATAAATAAAATAATAAAAATTTAGTATTAGTTTAAGAAACAAGATATATCATATATTATAAATTTTAAAAAAGAAATTATCTAACATAAATGACAGAAAAAAAAATTAGAATTAATTCCTCTATCGTTGTCTTCTTCGTCATCTTCTTCCTGACAATCTTCATCTACGATCAAAAAGATATTGTAATAACCTCTTGGATCAACTTTCAACACAAAATACCAAATTGGGTTTCTTTAGTCTTCAAGGTAAAATACTAGTTTAGATTAGCATGTTAATACAAATGACTCATTTGTAGCCAATTTTTACATCATATTCAGACTAGTTAGTCCATGATCATCGATTCTAATTCCTTTACTAAGACTATTGATACTCCACCATTTATATTTAAACAAAGCGATTTTGTTTCCACCCACATATTGCAATTCAATAATATCATGCAATACACCGAAGTATTCTTGATCATCAGTTCCTCTCACGACTATCCCACTATTTTGTGTTTTTCTTAAATCATCATCACCCTTAATACGAAATCTAAATCCATTAACAATGTACCCTTTGTAGCATGTTACTTCTAGTGATGGACCTCGAGATAAATCTAACTGTTTGTCAACTTTGTTGCTTCCATCAATATATAGCTTAGTAACTACATAGAAAATACTATCTTATTTAAAAATGAGAATAAATTTTATAGATAAATAAATATCATACTATTATTTTTTTCTCACTAACCTGATCTTCAAACCATTCTACATATTCTTTACCATGCTTTCTTTGTGCTTTTCTATGATCAAGATGTTGTAATTCTTATATGTGCTCACTAAAAAAAATTAAAAAGTTACTTTAGATTCTATTTTTAAAAAAAAAAAATTAAAAATTATCAATAAGGAAACTTTTATATACCTAATATATGGGAGGACATCATCACAGTTCTTGAAAATATAGAGATGGACTTGTCTCCACTCTTCTATTGTTAGCCTTCTTATATGTTCGACTGATCCCATAGGACGACCAACTGTTTTAAAGATAGATATTCATTCATAAATATTATGATCATTATCTTCATTTCATTATCTTTTGGTTGAACTTAGTTTCTAAGATGTGAAAATATCTAGTGCAGAACATTATACATTCATTGTTGATAAACCTTCTGCAATAGAACCTTGAGGATGAGCTCGATTCCGTACATAAGCTTTTAACTTACTTAAATACCTTTCAAATGGGTACATCAACCTATACTGAACTTGTCCACCAACTCTAACCTCATTTTGTAAATGGATTAATAAAAGCACCATTATATCAAAGATCGATGGAGGAAACGTCATTTCTATTTTACAAAGAAGTTTTGCTATCTCAACTTCAAAAAGATTTATATTGTCCACTAGAACCATTTTTTAGCATAAGATCTTAAAAAAAGTTGCTCAATTTAATCAACACATCTCGAAGTTCCTTTCTCATCAATCCTTATGTTGGGATTAGTGTCCTAAATCTCTTTGTAATATCGTAGTTTGTAAACTTTGTATAAACATATTGTTGTTATAAAATAAGTGTATTTTATCAATATATACTCAATCCAATAAACTAAGATCCGAGGTTATTTCATATAATTTAAACAAGTATGTAGAGACATACAAGTGGATCTTATTTAAATAATAACCTAAATAGTCTGTAGTAGATGGATAAAATTGGGTACCTTATCCTGGTGACACTACGGATCCTGATCACTCATGTGGAGACATGTGAGCGGGGGTATCCTATACAAATAATTTGTATAAGACCGGACCACAAAATGATTAGTCTCTTTATATAATGCCGTTAAAAATAGATACTTACATTTCACTAGGATGACCATAGGTAACATGACTTGAATCCTGAGTGAGTTGTGAACTTTTGCTTATGAAGGCAGTTCTTTGATTTGTTTAGGTGAGAGTGGCCAGATTGTCAACTCAACAAGCCTACCATTTTGGGGATTCATCTGACTGGGGAGCTGGAAACACAGTTACACGATCGGAATTCACTTCTTCTCCGATGCAGGAACAAGTAGATAAATTGCTCCCTTAAGGGTTGATTTCGATGCTTGAACATAGTGGCTACACCCTCTCTTGACCCGAGAAGAACTTGGTCATAGTTGGACTATGACTTATTATTCATTAAGGAGTTAGATGTAACTACAGGGACAAAACGGTATTTTTGGCCCAACTGTACTTACAAGCAATTTGTGAAGGGTCATCGCACTGTCGATTGGTTAAATCCAATGGATACATCAAGTTATTTGTAGTGCGAAGAGTGCAACTGTCAGTCTTTAGTAGAATGAACGGCAGTTAACGGATGTTGGGTAATTTAATTAAAAAGTTTAATTAATTATCCAAGTACCGTTAGAGCTTCAATCTACAGGTCCATAAAGTTCTCTATGTAGATCAACAGGGATTTAATTGAGAATTATTTTTAGATTAATTTGAAATGTTCAAATTAATTTAGGGAATTAATTATATATGATATAATTAATTAAATTAATTATATATGATATATAGTTAATATAATGTATTTGATACATTATAATATAAGGTATTATGAGAGGAATTTGAATATGATTCAAATACTAATTATATGAATGAGATTCATGTAATTAATTTAATATAAATATGATTTATATTAAATACCATAATAAGTTGAGAGGAATTAAATATTTTGAATATGATTCAAATATCAATTATATGAATGAGATTTATATAAGTGAATTTAATATAAATGTGATTTATCGTAAATGTCATGTATTGTTGAGAGAAAATAAAATCTATAGGTTATGTTGCATTTGATGCAATATAAAACTATAGGTTATATGTTATATTTGATATAACATATAGTGTATATATATAATAAAGTAGTTATTATATATAATATATATATATATACTATTAATTTAATTTAAATTAATTAAATGGAAGGAGTTACAACTCCTCCCATTCTCTCAGTTAATTTACATGGGTTGTGAAAGAATGATATGGTTGGAGATTCATCTTCTTCCTTAATTCTCTCTGAGAGAATAGTTCTCTCTGGAAAAATTTACAGAGAAAAAAACTTACTCTCTTCCCTTTCCTCCTCTCCATCTCCTTCCATCTTCCAAGGTTTCAAGCAAAGCCTACAACTCTTGCTTGAATCCTTTGTCCCAAGAGAATACAGAGGGTTCTCAAGTGGCAATATCCCTTTTGGAGAAGGAGATCCGTTCGTGACTTGTTCGAGGGATTCTTAAAGATTAGTCTTCAAAGGTAAGGGTTTCTAAAACCCTAAGTTTTTATTTAGTATTGCATGCTATAATTTAAGTAAAGACATATCTTGTTCTTATTTACTGTAAAACCTATATTCAATGAAAAATGAAAATTTTAGTTGATCTTGCTTCCGCTCAAGGTTCTCTCCTCAGTTAGAGTTCCTTCACCTTGAAGTGCATATGGAAGCAAATATTCCATAATAATATGATAGTCATGACTTTTAAGACCAAATAATTTTATCCCTTTTAGATCGACACACCTTCCAATTAAAAGAGAATCGATCTGAAACTTTTAATTTCTTCAAATACTCACAAAATACATTTCTCTCATCTAATGATAATGTAAAATATGAAGCTGGTAGTTATAATTTGTTTTCTTCTTGTATTGGATGCAGTTCCTTCCTATTTCCATTTCTTGAAGATCAAGACGAGAATTCAAATGATCTTTTGTCCTCCCATAAATATTCAACAGTATACTGATCAAGTTTTCATAAAAAAAAAATTTTTCAATATGCGTGACATCTAAATTGTGTCGCAATAATAAAGTGCGTCAATAAGGCAGCTCAAAGAATATGCTTTTCTTCAGTCAATCGTTTGAACGTTTTCTCTTTCACATTCTTGTCAAATACATATTCTCCAAATTGGTTCACTTGTTCAAGTATATTACTTTCAGAAAAATTCTTAGGAGGTAGTTTTTCTTCTATAAACCCATCAAACAAATCTCGTTGTAGTCTCCATTCATGTTCTATAGGTAAGAAATGACAATGACCCAAGTATCAAAATTATAAGGACAAGCTAAAGTACCTCTTGTATTCCAATCAAATAAATTTTCATATGTTGGAAATTCATTAACTATCCATAATAGTGCAACGCACCTGTTAAAATTTTGTTCTAGTGAAGTATCATAAGTTTCAAACCTACCTCCCATAAAAACTTCAGTTCATCACTAATGGTTGTAAAAAGATGTCAATATTATTATCATGACCTTTAGGTCCAAGAATGAGTAATGATAACATGAAATAAGACTCTTTCATACACATCCATGGTGGCAAATTATATGGGATAAGAATGACAAACCAGACGCTATAAGAGAGACTCATATTTCCAAATGGATTAAATCCATCACTGACCAATCTAAGTCGAATATTTCGAGGTGAAGCAAATAAACTATATGAACCATCAAGTGTTTTCCAAGCAATAGTATCAGCAGGATGCTTAAGAACTCCATCATTTACTCGTCCATTCAAATGCCAAGTCATACTTGATGCAATCTTATTGATATGTATAATCATTTTAATCTTGGAGTTAGAGGAAAATATCACAAAACTTTTTTGTGGAATCTTCTTCTTTTTATTTATTTCATTTGGCTTCCACCTAGATTCTCTACAAACTGAACATTCATCAAAATTCGCATTTTCCTTCTAATATAGTTGACAACTATTGGAGCATGCAGGTATTTTCAGGTAATGACGCCCTATATCTGGAAGGATTTTCCTTGTCTCATGGTAATTACAAGGTAGATGAAATTAAAGTTATTTTTAACTTTTATATAATATATTTTTTTAATATCAACTACATTTGGATTGATTTATTTTATATAATAATTTTTTTTAACTTTTATAAAATAATTTAGATTAAATTAAAGTTATTTTCAATTTGAATCATGTAAACTTCTAAAAATGATCATCTTAGGGTAAACTTGATAAAAATATCAATATCCAATCATTGAAATAATAGATCTACTTTGGTCATCATAATTAAATCATAACAATTTAGTATTAATATATCAAACACCGTATTTTTTAAGTTTAAAATTGAAATTTACCAAAACACTATTTTTACTTCATGTCACAACACTATTGCCAATAATAATTATTTTGAAAGTTATACAATAATTATAAATTAAATCTAAGTATTAGATAAGTGGTCACCATGGATCAAATTTGTTCCCTCTAAATCTTTTATCAAACTCAATAAATATAGATAATCTCAATATTAATATAACCATTAAAAAGTTGAAGATTGGTCGTTGATGGGTTGTTCTTGACTCATTATTAAAAGGTTGTTTTTTTTCCAAGGATTCTTGCAATTATTTCTCCATATTAGACTTTGGTGGAAGTCTTTTAATTTATTACTTCCTTTACTGAAATTAACATATCCAAAATGCCTAAAGAAAAACATACCCAAAATGTTCTTTTAGTCCTTTATCACTTGTAATGTATTTCTCCTTCAAACAAACTACTTTTTATTGCATATATCAATGGATATTATATAAGTGATATATATTTCATTTTACGTACATCACTTATATAACTATAACGAATATATATATCCAATATAAAGTATATAGATGTCAAACTTGCTTTCATTTTGATGCATGTATATAATTTTTTTTTTTTTTTTTTTACAATTTTCTTTCATTTTGAGGCATCTTTTGCTATATCTATATCTGCAAATAATCAAAGTAGTTGGTGTATTTGTAAATTTGTAATTAATTACATATATTAATACATTAATGTTAGGATTTGTGCCATGAAATCTCATAAGTAATGTATTGTTTAATAATTATTTAATAATCTAATTTACAATAATAAAGTATCCATTACAGTAAAAATCTAAGTTTATTATTGGAATTTCGAACAATATGTAGTTGACATACAAGTGAATCATGTTCAAGAATTAATCTAAAGGGTCTATAGTATATGGATATTGGATTTTATATCTTAAAACTCATGGTTTGTAAATAATAAACCTATTCTGTTAATCAATATAGATGTTATTGAAATTTGATTCAATAAAGTTAATATTGAATGTTTGAATTGCTCATTTCGTTTTAGAAATAACCTAAATCCAATAAACTAAGAGTCCTGGCTATTACATGAGTACTTGAACTTTATGTGGAGACATAAGAGTAGATCAAGTTCGAGTAAATAACCAATATGGTCTATAGTATACGGATAAGGCTGGGTACCTTATTCTGGAGACACTATCAGATGTGGCCCAATTTGTAGATGTTATAATAATTGTAAAGTGTTACAAACGAAGTGATCCTAATTCGTTCATAGAGAGACATGCGAGTGGGAGCATCCTATGCAAAGAATTTGTATAAGATCGGATCAAGAAATTAGACAATCTTACTTTATAACGTTGTTTACTGTTTAAGACTGACTATTTCAAAGCGATGACCTAGGTAACTTGACCTTAATCCCGAACTAACTATGACCTCCTGTTTTTTCGTGATTATCCTTAGATTTTCATGGGTGAGGGTTGGCTCAACAGTGCTGGCTCAATAAGCCTCCTATCTCAAGGGTAAGATCAGATAGATAGCTAGGGACATAGGGTGCAAGATGGAATTCACTCCTACCCGCTTGTAGGAATAGTAGAGAGGTTGTTCTCTTAACTGCTGGCTTCGGGACTTGAATAAGAGGGGGCCTACCCTTTCATTGGCCAGAGAGGGACTCGTTTAGTGATTGAATCACAGATCAATTGTTCATTAGAGTATCAATGAGACTTAAGAAACAAGATATAATCTCGGGGTAAAACAGCTTTTGACCCAACCATTATTACGAACAACCTATAAATAGTTGACTTACTGATTATGGTTATATCGAGGTGGACATAAATATATCTATAGTGAGGGGAGTACAAGTATTGGGCTATAGTGGAATGACTGGTAGTTAATGAATGTTAGTTAATTAGGTTAAAAAGATTAGTTGGTTTATCTCGGATCCTTGGAGCCCATGATTTGTACATCTATTAGGTCCCCTACTAGCTCACAAACGGATTAAATCTTAAAATAGCGTGATGAGAGAATTTAAATGTTCAATTTCAAATTGAGGGAATCATTATCTAAATGTGGTACAATTACACATTTAATTATCGAATTAAACGAAATTAGAGAATTGGATAATATTTAAATTTGATTTAAATATTAATTACATGAATAGGATTCATGATTATGGAATTCGTTTTATAATAATTTAATGTTGGATATTAAATTATTTTAATTAATTAAATCAATTAATTTTATTTAAAAATTGAAATTTTGAATTTTATGGAAATTCAAATTTAAAAAATTAATTTTTATTTTAATTTAATTTTTAGATAAATTAAAACTGAATTTTAATTTTAAAAAATCAATAAATTGATTTTAAATCTTTTATATATATATATATATATATATATA